>NC_012875.2:1594100-1894100 GCF_000003195.3 Sorghum bicolor | reverse complement strand
ACAGATCAAAGTAGAAAGGGTGAACAACTGCTGGCTTCTCTGCATAAATAGAAGTTTCATGGAATCCGACTTCAGTAGCCTATGATCCATCCATTTCCACAACCACAGGAGCAAACTGCGGTAATATGGAAACAACAGTTTCACTAAGGTGTAACAGAGAAATGCTATACATCATTTGATCTCGGTCCAGATTTACCTCATCATCTTCATCAATAAGGTTCACTGCGTTGTCCTCAAGATCCCACCCAAATGTAGTCTCCAGAAGCGATTTTAGTTTTCTAGCCTGCATATGGGATGGAAATATGAGATATCCTACAGTGACCGGTTACATATATAACCAAGTTTCTAAAAAGCTGTGCACAATAATCCAGGGATCACAATAGCACAAAAACTAGTCCTCTTGTGCTATTTAAATCACAAAATATAAAGTCCGGCTGTCAGTTAAGTCCAAAATACAGAAATTGGTAGCATGATTTGTGGTGTCAAGTATAATATAATAATATGTATATATAGTTGACATGTGGAAGTATCAGTTCAGGAATGCCAACCCATGACAGAAGGTCTCCATCCACGACTGGGGCTTCAAGTACAACCGTAAAGAAATCCTGCAAAAGCAATTAAGAGAAATCAATGGTGCGAGTAACCAAGTTAAGTATTAATTAAGCTGCTGGCGTAGTTCCAGGCACACTATTTCACACTCAAAGATAATTAAAATTCATTATACCAAAACAAGTTTCAGCATGTGCCCTCAGCAGTATGAAGTTGGCAAATCTGAAATAGGATATGTGTTTCTTTAAAGTTTTAGTTCACTCTACAGTATGAGTTGGTGGGAAAATCTGAAATATGGGCATGAACCGAACATGATATCAAATTAACATAATATTTGGCTCCAGGTCTGCCAATGCACTCAGGGGCAGTTTGGTTGCCACCCTCGCCTGGGGAGCCAAGCCAGGCAGCTGCATCTGACCCCAGGCATTCGAACGCCTCGCGTTGAAGCCGGGCTCAGGCACGTTTTCCAACGTGGGAACCAAACAGGCCCTCAATGCAGTAGAACTTGAAATGTTGCTAAGACACATCTGGCGGAACAATCTTAAAATAGGAAGTTATGAACTTAGCTCTGCTATTGATAGCTTGTTGGGGACTAACTTGACATACCAAGATATGGTTAACTCTACTTATATTTCACCACATTCACATTTGTAACATAATATTCCTGTTAGCCACATAATTAAATTTAGTAAATAACAAAAATATTATCTTAATCCATGTGTGTATCAACATTGTATCAGCAAAATTACCTTGGAAAGACGGTACAGGAATATGTCTCTTGAAAACCATGCTTCATCCAAACACAGAGAATCGCCCATATCCCCACTTTTGGAATCTTGGGTATGTTGAAAGCCATGCTTGAGTTGATAGTATAATGTCCTTATAAACTGAATGAAACACAAAGCAGGTGACAGAAATCTGTTAGTTTCCATGGTTTGCTATATTAGTATGATAATAATTTACTAAATTGAACTCATGAACAAAAAGGAGAATGCCCAGATAATACCTTTATAAACATGTTAGTCCTTGTATGAAGGGGCTGCCAAGGATAAAGAAAGAAAGGGTTAAATAAGTATATAGAATTATCTGTCACAGACAAAGAAATAATCAAGAGGGAAAATTAGCTATTAAGTGGTGTTCGTCCCACACAGGTATGCACACACGAAGTGGTTAGGTCTCAAAAGGACAGCTGCAGTTTCCTCATAGAAACCAGCCATTTGGCCACTCCTAGTGCAGATATCTGGTATTCTATTCATTCTGTATTTCACTTTCAGGTTATCTAACTTTGATTTTGGGGATCCAATTTTATAATATAATACTTAGCAATGTTTCTTAACTGTGTCAGCAGGTCAGTAACTTCCAAACCACGGTGACCACTATTGGTAATGACTAATGAACTATTCAAACCTTAACATAAACCATAGTCATGGAAATCATCAAGATGTGTGTTGAGAAGGAAGTTCAGACACAAACTAATTGGTTACTATTTGTTGTTAATGAGCTATTGAAGCCTCTTAAAAAGAAAGTTATGTAATGTGATTGAACCGTTTCATGTGGAAGAATGGTTTCTCAATTTCATCAACATGTGTCCTGACTCCTGAGAGGGCAGTTCAAACTTCAAAGTTGATAAGCTTATTCAGCAAAGCACCTATGTGACAAAATATTAAACCAAGAGAACTTTCAACA
Organism: Sorghum bicolor; assembly: GCF_000003195.3. Taxonomy (NCBI): domain Eukaryota; kingdom Viridiplantae; phylum Streptophyta; class Magnoliopsida; order Poales; family Poaceae; genus Sorghum; species Sorghum bicolor. The sequence goes on along the minus strand of NC_012875.2, from coordinate 1,891,865 downwards.
TAAGTGACGGGCTAGTGGAATGGACTCAACAAGATAAGAATGTACACATTCAGCACAAGAATAAATATGTTCAGCAATAATTAAGGGAATACCACAAAAGAATCATATCCATCAATTAACTTACAGCTTCACTGCAGCTCAAAAGAAGACTGACTAGTGCTTTCCACTGCATAAAAGCCTCCAGTGACTGACCCATCTACATAACTCAAATACATCAGAAAATATTCTAGTAGCACCCTAACTCATTAACAATTACAATATTTAGTTTTGTCTGTAGTACCATAAAAGCTATGAAAGCGAACTGAAGCTCCCCCAACAACAGATCTTCTTGACCGTCATAATTTTTGGCCAAAACAATCTCCAGCAAACTTGTCTGAGAAGTTGAATTGCCTCATCAATAAATAATTAATAAGTCGCCAACTCAATGATCAGAGCTTTTATTAACAAGTGACATCTGTTGCAGGGATTACATTGAGCAAACCAACTAATAACAACATAAATTTACCATGGCTATCCAGATATTGTAATATAGTTCAGAAGATTTTAGATGGTAGTATTATAAGCATATGGAAGTCCAAAGGAGCAGCAAATCAGTGTTGTGTCATGCCTATTGATCCCTGTGTTATCAAACTATGATTGCACTCTCTTGTACTGTTTAATTTCAGTCGTTCCAAATTATAGTTCACTTTAGCTTTGTCCTAAGTCAAACTTCTCTAATTTTGACCAAGTTTTTTTAGAAAAAAAATATATCTATTAACATGTACGAGTTCAAGTAAATGCATTATCAAGACATATTTCATGGAAAATGCAAGGAAACTAAATAGATTTTGGTGCATTTTTCTATAAACTTGGTCAAAGTTAGAGAACTTCGACTTAGAACAACAATAAAGTGAACTACAATTTGGAACACGGTGAGTTATGTTTATGGGTGGACTACAAATGATAAGAACGTTACTTTGTCCAAGTTCAGGGCCGTCAAGTCACCCCCAGAGATGTCCTTATGCTTAATTGAAGCAGGGATACTTGTGTAGTAGCATCCTCTCCGCTCAGACTGCACAGGAGCATTCTTTGCAAACTTTCCTTCTCTTAGTTGTTCGACCAAACGTCTCTCCATGTCACTTTGGGGGGCTCTATCTATCCATGATGACTCCCACGCAATTGTGATTTCTCCTCCGATTGGTTCTGGACAAATACCAAACATGGTTATTTTCAACTCCCCTAATTGATCTCAACAAACAACAATCAAAACAAAAGCAAGGAACACATCTCATACCAAGACGCTCAATGACATTCGGTGACAAGTAGTTTGAAAGTTGTTTCCAATCTCCATAAGAATCCAAATTGTATGGTCCAAGCTGATCATCAAATTCAAAACGTCTTACAGCTTCTGAGTATCTGATATCCTACCAGAAAACAAAATTTAGTATAACTAAAAAGCATCTGTGGCGCTTCAATGGGACAAATACATAATCCTCATTTCCACTTCAGGTTTCGCATATCATTTATCAATGGCAACAGGCAAAATGAAACAAGCTGAGCATAAAATTCTCTAAATTAATCACATTTCATGTACTGTGTTATTGTCGTCACATTATTCCAGTTGAGTCCATCCATCTGGTGCCTTATTAGCAACATTAGTTAGCATTATATGGTTGAAGTTGTAGGGGCAAAATGGTTACAATTACAATGCATGAAGCCATAGCCCATGAAGCACAAAGACAAAATATGAGAATTTGAAGCTGCCACACTAACATATAGCAAAATGTAATCTGTCTAACTACATTATATATTGGGTAATTGTCATTTAAATTCAGTAGAATATCTTGTGATGCAGTATGCAAAAAAAGGTGAGAAGTAAAACAAGAATAATTGAAGTAGGGCATGAATAATGTTTCATGCAAGCATCACTACAATGCACTACAGCTCACACTGCCAGTACAGTTGTTTTGGTTTAATGATCCATTATCATAATCTCACATTTGCTACTAGCAATTGAACAGGACATCATAAAGCAGAAGGTCCAGCAATGACAAAAGATTCAAATAGTATTCAATATAGCACCTCTTCTTCTGACAATTTGATTAGCCGTTCCTCTTGCACATCCCACTTTCGAACAATCACCTAGAAAATACCAAAAAGATGAGTATGTATGTAAAAATATAGTTAAGTGTCATCAGTTGACACCTTTGATTGAATGGATTTTGTTACTTTTAACTTTGATTCTTTTTTCCCTTCTAGTTTCTATTATTACACCACACTTCCAAGTAAAATTTTATACATCAGTTTCCATATTCACATTTATTGTTGTTATTATTTTTGTATTCATCCTATAGAAGGAAAATTTGTACTCCCTCTTGTCCCTGTCGAAAGGAAAACTTGAACAGGGACACAGGTGAAGAATTTGCAAATTGACAGATCCAGAAGAGAAAATGACATGAATTCCCTACTATTCAATTAATTTGACTGGAAAGCTGGGAGTTGATAGTATGTTTGGGAGTTATGCACAAATTCTTAGGATACAACAAAATAAACGAAGGCACAAGAGAGCAACAAGCATCTAAATTATGCACAAGCTTTATACTTTAGGATTAAAAAGAAAAGCCAATATAGTTCAGAAATGGGCAGGACAGAATAATTATATACCAAAACACAAGAATGTGCTATGCATTATTACAAATGGATTAACTAGATAAACAATACTAACAGCTAATGCACCTGTTCTGTTTAGTAAGTGTCTAAGTGAAAATTAAAGAAATACTTGAAAATTAAAGTACAAAAATGGAAGGTTAAGATAAATATAAAGCATATTATGTTATGATTCACTATCTTATTTGATACCGCCTGCCGAAATATAATAAAAGAAACATGAGTCATAGTCTAGTCTAGTAGATTTATTGATCAATTCAACAGTTCATCCCAAATATATATCCATATAAAAACAACAATTTTCCTTAGCACACAGGTTATGAACTGTCAATAACCCAAGGAATAAAATGTATTTTAATCTCCTATAAAGAATACTTGGTACAATAACCTCTCTGCAGTCAATACACATGCTTCAGGGCAATAGAAAGAAGTACCTCAGATGGGTGTGTAGTAAGAAAGAATCCGACAGTAGGTGCAAACTCATTCCCATGCCTAAAAGTGTTCAGATTTTGGAAGCGGTCAGTGCACTATATCATTCTCTATTAAATGAAGCCATGGCAGTACAGATAAGGACCATCAGAACACATTGCAAATGGAAGTAAACCAAATGGAGCATGCACACAAATACTCAACCATTTCACACACTGCCAAACAGTTTTAAGAATGTTACAAGGCTGGATGAAAGCAATCAAGAGAAGAGGAGTGCTTATCTACCACTACTCTAGAGTCTATACCATGTTTATGGGGTCCATAATCGCAGGAAATTCGTGTGATTAGCATTCTAGAATTTTGTGTCACATATAGCAAAGTCCCTTCCAAAGTACTAAGATTGTGAGCATGTCATGGTAAAACAAGCATCACAGTCACTTCTTCATTGCAGTTAAAAAGGAACTCAAACTCGAAGTAAGCTGTTGGGTTAATTCTGTACAACACTTCATCTGACAAACTAGAAGAATGAATATATAGCTGCCGTCCAAAAAAAAAACAATGAATATGTAGCACAACTGACAGTAACTGATTTAAAAAAAAAAAGAAAACCGATTCATGTACTGAAAGCATTCTCAACGCAAATCCTCGACATTATTTCCCAATAACTGGTAGTTGAAGTGCTGTAAGAATCAGTGCTCGTAGCTAGCGGATACCGATACCTGTTTGGGGAGCAGTAGTAGACGAAATGGGGCCCCGGGGGCACCATCTTCATCCCTTTGAACTTGGGGCCAACAGAGAACATCTGCAGAAGAACAAGAAGCAGGCAGAGCCGCAGAGGTGAAAACCCGTCACATAGTTTGACGCACGCACCAAACCAAACAGCTCGCTACGAGACGGGACCGTTGGCGGCCCAATCCCACCGACCTGGGTGTCGATTCCGAAGAGGGTGCGCTGGGGGACGTCGAGGAGGAGGAGGGTGGCACCCTTCCGCACCAGCTCCGTTGCCGCCTCCGGGTCCATCCGCGCCGCAGCGCCGCCGCCGCCGCTCGCCATGGCAGTAGCGCGCTCGTGCCGGAGTGTTCTGGAACAGAGGACGGCTTCGCTCTCCACAAAATGCTAGAAGCCCATTTGACCCGTGGGCTGAAATAGGAAATTCCAGTTTGAAGTGGGTTCGGCCCATTTGTAGATGGCTTAGTCTATCTTTTGTTCTTTACTCCTTCGATGCCAAATTATAAAATACTACCTCCATCTTAAAAAAAAAACCGTTGTTGTTGACTTGTTGTTGACTTTGACCAATCATGTTTGACCACTCGTCTTATTCAAAATTTTTATACAAATTTTAAAATAAATAAATTATTATTGAAATATCTCCAATGATCAAATAAGTCATATCAAAATAGACGATATTTATAAAAAAGTTCTAATAAGACAGATGGTCAAATATGATGTCTAAAAGTCAACAACAACGGTCTTTTTGAGACAGAGAGAGTATTTTAAGAATAATCAAAATTTAACTAAAATTATAAAAAAATATAAAGATTTATAATATCATATAGACATATTATGAAAATATAGTTAATGAAGAATCTAATAATACTTAGTTTTTTTTTAAATTACACAGTACAACACAGACACTCAACACGCACGCATACTTAGTTAATATCATAAATGTTATTGTCTTATCATATAAATTTGGTTAAACTTAAAATGACTCTCTAAGATTTTTGACATGCCTTATAATTTGGGATGGAAGGAGTAGATGGCTTGCAGTACTGAACTTAATGCAAGCGCATGTGTTAGACCATCGTCAAAGTTGTTATCCGGGGTGCATAACAATGTATAATGTAATAAACAACTAAAAGCAACTTGTTGGTCACCAGCGTTGCTCTTATGATCATAATAATTATATATAAAATGGCATATTCCAATAAAAACTTGAGATGATGGAACTATGTTACTAACTATAGTTTGATGATCAGCTGTTAATTATAGGGCCTAATTAATTATACTATAAAAAATCCTAAATTCTCAGCTGTTGTAAAATTTGGCGCGCCTCTCCCAGACTCTAGAGGATGGCAAGCAGATGGCCCAAGCACGAGGAGAGCACCTCAGTTAATCATCATATCAACTATCAAGTACTTCTGATTTTGTTGTACACACATGGTTTACTGCAAGATGCCATGTTTTGCTGTACTCAAATGTAGATACAGTCAATGTTCCATTCTTTCCATCAAAAGGCAGTGAACTAACTATGGAAGTTAAAGCATGGACTATAACACATCCAATAATGCAAAGATCACACATCAGGTTCCCAATCCAATTCACCCAGCTCAGCACAGTGCATTAAAATAGATAAGCACATTGCTCCGTTTAATCTATGAGTTTCCACATTGGGTGCTAACGCTTAAGATGTAACAGATAAAGGTTCTTTTTTTGACGTAATGGCAGGAGTTCTGCCTTTCAATTAAGATAGAGAAATAGAGTTTATGTACAAGCAAGAGAACACTCCATAAAGGATATTAAGGACCCTGAGAGCAGGAGAACACAAGGAAAACACTATCCACGCAGGGGTAAAAACAAAAACTGCTAAGCGTAAGCAAAGATATTCTGATAAAGGTTCAGATCCTGTATATCACCAAAAAACTAAATTATCCCCAATGAGTTTCCACATCTTTAGGGAGGTGCTGTCTGATGACACCGCTCCAAATAATCTTCACCTGCAGCTCATAAGGGCCTAGTTTGCAAGTATGGTCTTCAACATCATGTCCTAAAACAAGCTCACAGTGCTTAGGTTTACTGTTCTCCCAAACAGAAATTTTGAGCACAGGTCTTCATTCAGTGGGACAGCTACTATACGACGACTTAATGAAATAGATCCACCACTTTCAAGTTTAATCTCTGTTCCTGGCACTTTACTGTCGTAGAGAACCATTTCGGTTTCATCATCCAGAATGGTTTTGTTTTGATCATTTCCAGAAGTCCAAGCAGATATTTTGCCAGTGAAAAAGATTGGCCGGGGTTGCGGTGGAGAAGGTATGGCCAGAGACGGCGGAGGGGCCATGGAGATGTGCGCACGGCACCTGGCAGCGGCCTCGGCAGGAGCGGCGGCGGAGATGGCCGGGGTTGTGGGCGGTGGAGAAGGTATGGCGCATGAAGGAAGAGTCGTTTTTTGCGATTCAAGGGAAGAGCCGTGGCTGGAAGGGATGGAGATACCGCTGGGGAACGGGAGAAGATTTTGGTTGAAGCGTGAATCTTCGGGAGGCAGCTACGTGGACGATGGATGGTCACTAAGGGTAGATCCAACGGTATTTATCTGGTTACTGTTCCCAGAACAGTGTTCTGTGAGAGGGAGGGAACAGTGTTCTGTGAGAGGGAACTGTTCATCTACAGGAGTTTTAGAGAGGGAGGGTGATCGACAACTATAGAAGTATAGGATAGATTAATAGAATCCAATTCACCCAGCTCAGCTTAGTGCATTGAAAGAGATAAGTACATTGCTCCGTTTAATCTATGAGTTTCCACATTGGGTGCTAACGCTCAAGATGTAACAGTATTCCGACAAAGGTTCTTTTTTTGACGTAATGGCAGCCTTTGAATTAAGATAAAATAGAGTTTATGTACAAGCAAGAGAACACTCCAGAAAGGGTATTAAGGACCCCAAGGGCAGGAGAACACAAGGAAAACACTATCCACAGGGGTAAAAGCAAAAACTGCTAAGCGTAAGCAAAGATATTCTGATAAAGGTTTAGATCCTATCACCAAAAAACTAAATTATCCCCAATGAGTTTCCACATCTTGGGGAGATGCTGTCTGATGACACCGCTCCAAATAATCTTCACCTGCAGCTCATATAAGGGCCTAGTTTGCATGTTTGGTCTTCAACGTCATGTCCTAAAACAAGCTCACAGTGCTTAGGTTTACGGTTCTCACCAGGTCTTCATTCAGTGGGACAGCTACTATATGACGACTTAATGAAATAGATCCACCACTTTCAAGTTTAATCTCTGTTCCTGGCACTTTACTGTCGTAGAGAACCATTTTGGTTTCATCATCTAAAATGGTTTTGTTTTGATCATTTCCAGAAGTCCAAGCAGATATTTTGCCAGTGAAAAATGATTGGCCATTCAAGACATTGACTTCAAGAGAAGCTTCCAAAGCAAACCGAACAGGCATACACACCATATCCACTGTACTTGGGCGACTTTCTGTATTTAGACAACTTTCCAGTGAATAAGTGCAGGGTTGAGTTAGAGTAGATCTAAAGGCATTGCGCTCTAGCAAACCTTTGCATAAATCTTGGTGGTCTGTCTCCTCTTTGCCCTTAATCTTCAAATGGAACTAAAAATACATAGTCGAGACGCAAAAGGCTTGGGAAGGTGGAGTGAAACCTGCTGGAGTATATATTTGCTTATCGGAATTCTAACTGCTGTATATGTTTGCTTATCGGGATTCTAACGAGAAGTTAGAGAAGCCGGGGATATGCTGGAGAAGCCAAAAGATGCTGAATTTGGATAATTCACCGGAAGATCGTACGGCTGTGGAAATTTTGAATGACATGGACTCTACTTGTTCTCATGGAAGCCGCCGGATCATTTAGGGGAGAAAACGTGGCCTAGTGGGGCAACGCAGACGAAGAGGAGGGTGGCACCCTTCTCCACCACCTCCGTTGTCGCCTCCGGGTCCATCCGCATCGCCGCCGCTCACCATGGCAGTAGCGCGCTGGTGCGGCCATAATAAGGAAAAGTTCAACAAAATTGGATTATCTATTTTTAAATTTTTCTGTAATTTATGATGATTTTTCAAAGATTTAGCCGAATTAATTTTTTTTAAAAAAAAAGACATAACCACTGTCATTGTAGCAAAACCACCATTCGCTATAGCAAAACCGCATTCGAAACCGCTCCAGAGAAAATTAAAATGTATGGTTTAAAAAAATTAATAAAGTAAGTTACCTGGTTTTAGAGTTCATGGAAGAAAAGCAAACTTTCGTCAAAATTATAGAAGGAAAAGTAGACTTTTTCGCCATAATAATAGGCTCCTTCTACCCATTTGACGCGTGGCCTGAAATTTTAGGAACTTCGAAATGGGTTCGGCCCATTTGTCTATATACAGTTGGGCCCAGAAGACCCCTCCCTCTGTCCTCCCATCCTCTTTGTCCGCACCTCGCTCTCCACGACACTTGACGCACCTACCATCTCCGTCCATCTGCGGCGTCGGCGGCGAAGGAAGAACGGAAGCGACGGCCACGTGGGCAGGCGGCGAGCAGGAGAAGCCCAGTGAGTACCTCTCATCCCGATCCATCCCGTCCCAAGACGGATCGCGTTCTTCGTTTGATTTTGATTTGCTATTTCTAGTAGTATGCTATGAACCTACGATAACATGATCTGTCCTAGTCGCGTCTCCAATTGCCCTAGATTCATCCGGTTGATGCTATTCATAAATCTGTTCTTTGGTGGCGATGGATGCTGTGTTGGTAGAGTTCTGACTTGTCAAGTATATATATAGAGAAAAAAAAACATTTGCTGGCACAAAGATACCAGGCCATGCCCTCTGGGTTTCGAATCACACATTAGTGTTTTAATCATGACGTTCAAGAGTTCACTGCTGTAAATGTAGTTAGAAGTTGCATCTTTCTATCTTATTGATTGATACGTGCGATGTCCTAGGGATTACGGCCTAGTGGTTATCCAAATTTAGTGAACACTGAGCTCTTTGATATGCAGCTACTGAGAATTGTAGGCCTAAAACTAATAGTATAATGGTGTCATGCTGAATTTGGAGGCGTCGTTGTCGAAGTAATTATGATCCTACAAAGTATAATGATATTACACACACAGTAAAATTTGGTGGCAATCATAGCATTAACAATCTGTCCCCAATAAATTTGTGTAATTTGTATCTAAATTAATACCAAATGATAGAAAACTACTATTCTAGTTGTGGGTAGAAACAACTTTTTTTTTTTTGCAAAATTGGTGTTTTTGGTATTTTGCTCTTTCACCCTCAAGCAAGTGTAGTATTTGTGATAATTCAGCTGCAAGCAATGTAGTGTTGCTTATATTATAAGTAAGGAAGCACTCTTTCACCCGCAAGCAATAGTGTATTATTTGTAATAATTCAGCACATTGACATACAAAAATTTCATGACTTGCAAATCTGCCACAGCGATGTATAGTGTTTCTTCTATTGTCAGTAAGGAAGCACTACCTTGCTTGACTAGATAGCTGGTGATGTTCTTCAGAAGCTCTTCTTTGCTGTGAGCCCTATAATGTCAGGTCCTAATGTTCCTTCCTGGGGTGAATACTCTGATCCACCTGCTGTTGCTGTGGGTCGTCTTGCTGTGATTTTTTTTCTCCCGTAACTTTTGTTTGGTTCAAACGAATCTCCCATTCCCCATATTAAGTCTTACCCTGATACAATGTATGTGTTAGGATTGAAATTTGCAAGAATAATGCAAGTCCTTATGGCTAGCTGATTTTGTGCGAATCACTGTGATGATACTGTGGTTATGATTGTTCAATCATGATATCCGAAAGTTCACTTATGTAATTGTAGTTATAAGTTGCATCCTTCAATTTTATTTGTATTAGAAAATCTCAGGGCCCTAATTTCACAATTTTTTTCCTCTTCATGCATTTGAGTCCACAGGACTTGGGATAGATGAATGTAGTTTGCTTCAAACTGCATACATAGTCACAGCGCACATAATGAGAAAGCTAAGATATTATACTGGATTGTCAATTGTGAACTGCAATATATATTTTTTTTAATCCTTCATTTCGATATTTCAGGTTGTTGTTAACATAGAGTTTGACTAGGGTCTCTGAATTGCTGAAATATCTTGGTTTGTTCTAAACAATCCACCTCTTGAGGATCAATTAATTTTGATATTCTCCAATCTAATTGAACATTATGTAATCTTCCTATGTTGCTCAAAATTTTCTTTTGCCAAACTGTGATGTTGCATTTATGCTAATGCGTGATTATTGGTTGCTGCGCAGCAATGGAGAAGTGTAACAGCAATGCTCGATTTGCACCCTTGAGTGATACTCCATTTGCTCTCCGTGGTAAAAACTCATGTTCTGATTTGTTATATGTTTTCTATCCTTCTGTTGTAGTTTCAAGACAACAGTCATACATTGATACATGAGACCCATTAGAAAATAGCTGTGGCACACTGTCATCCTTTCAACTACATTATGTCATTCAGGATCAGGATGACTGTAACATGAGGTTTGAAAAGATACTATTGCCTTTCATTCTGGAGGCAAGGGGCTTATAATTGAGACGTTGACCAGTATATGTGTTTCAGTCCATCATAGCACAAGGGATAAGGGAAGGCCAATAATGGCCATATATCTCTGGTCATTTACAGCATAGAGTTAGAAAGCTGTTTTTCCGAACCTGGAAGCAACACTTCATGCATGCCTTATAGCATTAATAATTTGTTATGTATTTTGTTTTCATTTAGATGCATAGTTTAGTGTACATATCTTAATGCACTTGCTGACTTGCAGTTCTCTTTTTGTTATTATTTACACAGACTATTCTCTATTTTCCCCAGTTATGCCACTACAAGTTTGCAGTTCATTACATATAATTAGCCCTTATAAATTTGTGTCATTCATCTTTTTCAGGAGCTCTTGGTAGTACTAGTTCAAATCTTGAGCAAACCAGGGGCTACGCATCTTCCCCCCTAGCAGCTCAGCGGCCCAAGATATCTGCACCTGGAAGCCGACCCCTGCACACAAGTCGCCCCCTGTCATCTCCTGTTGCAAACCGCCCACTGTCACCCCACCTTCCTCTGAAGAAGCCGCAGTTCAGCGCTACTTTCTCTATCTCGCACCGAATTTTCGGTGTCGCATTGGGAGTTGCCATCATATCTGTCCCTCTCGCCACCAAGTTCAGCCTGATGTTTGGTGTTTGAGAGCGATCTGCTGTGTCATCTTATGAGAAATGGCATTACCCATTTCCGTGACTGTTTTGTCGTTGTCTCTGGTTCCTTGCAACGCAAGGTGCAGTTTGGATTAACATCTTTGTCATGTGTGCAAAACTTCTATAATAATCAGTACTTTCTACTGCTACATTATGAAAATATCAGATGCTAGTGTAATATGAGTATCAAATATCAGTACAAGGAGGTTTGCCCCATTATGAATGTACATGGTTATGAGGTCTGCAGATTTGGCCGAATTTACGAAATTTTGGTAAACGTTACATTTCTCCATGACATACGTGTGCTCATCTATAGCTCGGTGGGATTGACCATATGTTTTGTGGGAGTATCTCCTATGGTCCATCTAAATCAACGAAGGAGTTGGACCAGCTATCCATTTTGTTGCCTAAATATTACATTTTATGACTACGGAGAGTATGTCTTAAGGCTAGACTAGACCCTCTTTGACAGGGTTTCTGGGATTTCTCCACTGATTTAATCAAAGTCATACTAAACAAGGCCTCAAGGGCCCTTTGAAAGGGCTGCTTCTAGCTGCTTCACCTACAAAGCTAGAGCCTTCCCAAATGCTAAGCAAAAATGTACCGGATCTAGGAGTATCAAGTGCCCAAAGAAAAAAAAATAAAAATAAGTGGCTTCTAATGACTTCCGCCATCTACCCATCTCATTGAAAGAAGGGGGAAAAAACTACCTTACAAAAAAAATGTTTGGGCTTCACGAGACAAATTGATGTGCAAAAAATGTCAGAACTAATTTTAAAGAAGTGGGAGCCTATCAAATAGGTAATGACTTTATAGTTATCTTTTTAATTATTGATTAGTTGTATTTATAAAAACATGATTCTCCTAATGTTTCCCTCTTTATTTAAACCCTGTTTAGAATGAAGTATTTCCGTAGGAAAAGTACAGAAAACAAAACCACAAGAAAGCTTTGAAAAGAAGGGTGTTTGTATTAAAGGATTTGTCAATGCCTTTCTCATGGAATACTGGTGCAGACATGCAATTTTAAAGGGAAAAAAAGAACCAGTCTCAGCTCTTGGTTTCCTTTCCTTCGTGAAGTCCGAGAAAATAGTAGAGTGGATATACATCATTGCTTTAAAATCGTTATGAGAGTCTAACGTGTGTTATACATGAAAAAATTATCATGCAATCCTAGGGCATAAGTGTTCAAACCCATCAAAACCTCAATTACATGGATCTGAAGCTGCTCTGCAAGCCAAACTATTATTCTAGCTCTAGAGGAAGATTAGAGATCTACGGTGGAGTTGCAGATTTGGATTCCAGTTTCCACTGGGCTCTCCCAAATAAGCTCTTAATTCTACCATTAGCGTGTAGGCGCTCTGAAGCAGTAGGCAAAGGTAAGAAATACTACTCGTCGAACTTTGCACAACCCCCGAGGGGGGCCTAAAAAAGAGAACTATTGCTTGAATTTACTTTTTTTTAATTCATTTTTAACCCAAACAAAAGTCAAAAGTTATTTTGAAGTTACTTCAATTATCCTTTTCTTTTAAGTTCTTCTTATAAAGTTCTATGCTTGCTGTTTTGTCAAGAAAGTTAGACCTAATCCAACAAACAAGACAAGGATTGATTAAGAATCTTGATTCTCCAAAGAAGCATATCCTACATACCTAACTCCTCCAGGTTTAGGGTTTTCCATTTTCGAACACTAGGAAAAAGAGAGGATTCTAGACCTTCGATCCTAGGGTTAAAAGGAAGGAGACATATACCCAATATGATTCTTAGGAGGAACTATTGATAACTAGTAGTATGCCCGTGCTAACGCTATGGTAAAAACCAAAAAACAGTATTTTCTAGGCACATAATTTTTTGTATCACCGGTGCATTCACGTTATTATATATATCATCATCGCGTTAATACAGGATGTTAAGAGAAACTTATTGTACAGGCTACTATTTAGTTCACTTCATAGTGCTTCTAAACACTTAAAAACTCTCCAAAGGAGATATTAAATTAAGGGGGCAGAGAATATTTATTACCTCTTACGTTCAGTAAACATGTTTGAAACTGCAATATCATTTGGACAATAGGGTTCTCATATATTAAACTGTACTCCACCACGTCCCAAAATAACTGTCGTTCTCGCTTCTTGAGAAATAACTTTGATTAAATATATATTAAAAATAGTAACATTTACATTACATAATTATTATCATTGGAAAGTTCTTTAAATCTAGTTTTTTAACAAATTTATTTGAAGATACAAATATTGCATATATTTTGTACAAATCAAAGTCAAACTTGCGAGATAGAAACCTAAAACGATACTTAATTTGAGACAGAGGGAGTAACTTCTAAACAACACAACAGCAAGCCATGTAGACTATCTTTTGTCTTTATTTGCTTTTTAGTCTCAGAGCGTATTTCCAGTGCATTGCTATTTCCTATGTTCGTAGCCATAGCAAAGCACTGAGTGTAAATATCAAATAATATAATAATTATAGAGCAAAGCACTAAGGACACAATCCTAGTCATGAACCCGTAAACATCAAGTCAAATAAAAGATAGATTAAACCTTTCTGAATCTGCACAAGGAGCAACCAAGGTACAATGCGCCACAAGTTTGAGAAGCCTCCACTGGTCCTGTATCTGTGTCTGCGCACAAGGCTCTCAAGGTGTATGTAGTACCTAACAAGCAACGTGTGCCCGGCCGAGCAGTCAGAATCATGGTCTATTTATTTCCTAAAATGATACCCTAACTCTTTAACTTTCCTCTTCAACTAAAGTTTATGTGAAGAAACAAAAGAAAACATTCCCTCACCTAGCCATCTCCTTTCTTCCCAAACCATATGCATGCATTCTGAACCTTAAGCTTCTACCTTTCGAATTCAACATGCAACCACTTGTTATATGATCTATTTTTTTTTACAAAAATGAAACCCTACTCTTCAACTCTCCTCTTGAAACAACATTTATCAATGGTTTGGTTGGAGTCTGTTTTGTCTAAAAGTTTCTTATAAGAAATAAGAGAAAACATCCCTTACCTAGCCATCTCCTTTCTTCCCAAACCTGGTTAGCACCTCCTTATTCCACGGACCGAGCCTAACCCATGTGTCGTCGTTGCCACTCGGTCCACCAATGACTCTAGGAGTCATGCTGTGTCGTGACACCTACATCATGCCACGCCGAGGTCGTCATCGATCCATGTCAACCCCGCTGACTCAAAGCCCTGCGCCATGGCACTATGGGGATCGACGTTCGCCACTTATGTGTGCGGGCCTGGCAACCCTAGCCCAAGCTCATCCTCATTGCGCCACCCTCGAAGAGAGTTGCCGCCTTGTCCTGCTCCACCTCGCCATCAGCATGCTCCAGCATCACTGCCCTCGTCGCGTATAGGAAAATGCTATTTAATTTTCTTTGTATTTTTTCTACATTTTAAGTTCATCACAAATATCAATATCAATTGAAAATTTATGTCAGCTAATGAGGACTAAATTTCACACACAAAAAGTTATATAGAAACACTATGACATAGATGGACTAAGATATTATTCTTTAGTTCTTTATCCGCCCAGTACTGTGGGTGCCACACGGCTTACGGGTCAAAGATACCAAAAGCTATTTATTAGTAGTAATTACAAAGGAATTGCCACACAGCTTCTATACCTGGGCTCCTTTGGCTCTGATTGGTTGGTGGCGTCGTGCTGTTGGTCGTTATACTAAATATAGACTAATAAATAAACAAATTATATATATTTAAAGTACTGAACATAGACTAATAAAAAATAAATTACATAGCTCACCTGTAAACTATAAAACGAATTTATTAAGCCTAATTAATTCGTCATTAGCACATGTGGGTTACTGTAGCATATGGCTAATCATGGCCTAATTAGGCTTAAAAGATTCGTCTCGCGATTTACAACCAAACTGTGCAATTAGTTTTTGTTTTTGTTTTTGTCTACATTTAATGCTCCACACATGTGTCCAAAGATTCGATGTGATGGATGAAAAGTTTTTGGATGGAAAACTAAACAAGGCCTAAGAAGCACAAATACAGAAAATAAATTAGTACTCATTTAGAGCCCAGCCCATCGTAAAACAAAGTTCCAACAATGGTATTTAAGCACACAAACACCATTCAAGCTACCGTGACTAAATTTCTTCGGTGACCGTTGGGCGCTGACGGCTATAATGTTCTTACTACAAAAGATATCCCCTCGGACTCCTAGGTCCACTTTAGCAGATATATCGGAGAAATAAGCGTGCATCTATCAAGTATGTATCCAGTGAGTCGAATCCAAACTCCACGTCAGCGAGAACACCCGAGAGGAAAACGAACAGAACGCACAAGCAAACAGAAGGTACGTAAAGATAACAAAAAGAAGCCACAACGTTCTTGCCCGGGACGAGGAGTGAGGTGACGGTGGCGGAGGCCTAGCAGAAGCAGAGCAACACTGGCCCACGACGAAAAGGGTCCTTCCCCAGCACCTCCACCTCCCTGGCTCGCGTTACTGGCTTTACTGCACAGCCACGCAAGCCGCCGCCGTCGCCAGCGTAGACGCTATTGGCCTGGTCAGGGAACATAACTGTCAGGGAACCCTCGCAGGGTCCTTGCGCTTCTTGATCGTGTCAAATTTTTGGAAACCAAAAATTAGGAGAGGGAGACGCGCGAGATCTGGAGGGGAAGTTTTGCGTGGGGCACGATGCGGTGCAGGGATCGCGCGGGGTGAGATGGGTGAGAAGCCAGGCTTTCCACATCCAATCTTGGCCATCAGATTTGATTTAGATGTTTTATTAGCCCTTGATTTTAATGAAGACGGATTTCTGTGTGTATTTTTTTAGGTGCACAATGGTTAGAGGCTCTCAGTAGGGGACGTTTTACTGGGTAGACCAAGTATAATTTAAGTGTTCCATTATATTAGAGATGGTTATCTATGCTCTTTTTTATGTGTTCTTAGTTATATTTATCTTCTTTGATTCTTTTAAACTAGAATTGAAGCAATATGCAGTACTCCTCGTTGAACTTTGCAAGTTCACAGATTGAACGTTGCAAGTTTAGGCCTTATGCGCCTATGGCCATGAGCATCCAGTGCGAGGAATTTGTTACTTTTGTGGTAAACTGCTTCTATAATTATAAACGACTTGAATTAATACATCACTAAATACTATCATTTGTATAATATAATGTTTTTATTCCTACATTCCAAGCATATTTCCCTATCAACGTTTTTGTATTTTTATTCATTCCTCCGATTTGCCTCTACATCCATATCCCTTCCTAGCGTGCCCCTATAGGATGCGCTATAAGATTTAGAATATATTTAGAAGAAAATTCTGAACATCAATCAATTACTAAAAGATCAATTCATACCAAAAGAAGTGTGGAATCTAAATTTGTGGATGGAATATTCATCACTTGTAAGCATATATATATATATAATTTAAATAATTGTTCGTCAAAAATCAATAAGAGTTTGACTTTGCAAATCCTAATACGCCCTTGAGATAGAAAGAGTATTTGATCCAAATCCACAAGCACGATAGAAAGCTGTGTGGAGGCATCAAAGGCACAAATCTTTTTCTTTCTTCAAATGAGCGTGTAATCTTTTTATTTTCCAAAAAAATGTAACTTTTTTGTTATATACCCTTTAAATAATTCAACTACAATAAAAAAAAAAGAAATGCTTTTCATCCATCAGCAACCACCTGCGAGTCTGCGACTGCGAGTGCCCACGTTGTAGAGTCCGAGCAAGGCGAGAGAACGTGCCGGCGCCGCCGCCACCGTCGCTCTGGCAAACAAATCGCCGCCGGGGAAGCCGAAAAGGACACGGCCGTTACGGATTACTTTTTATTTTTTTTATAAAAACGGAAAACTTTCTGTTGTATGAATTAATATAATAATAATAATAATAATAAATAAATAAATAAATTAAAAACGGAAAGAAAAATCACAGCGAAGCGGCAGACAGGCGGGGCCCACCGCCCAGCGCGCCAGCGAGGCAGAGGCAGAGGCATCGCATCGCATCGGCCGCTTTGCTTTGCTCGCTCTCTTCTCGGCTTTCCGCCGCTCTCCGCTCGGCGGTGCATGGCCAGCGAATTCGGGAGTTCCAATTCCTTCACCGTCTGTCTATTCCCCCCCCAAACCCAAAAGCGAGAGGAGGCCCACCGCCGCCGCCGCCGCCGCCAAGCAAAGCCAACCCGGAGCATATTCACACGGAGGAGAGGAGGCGTGGATCCGGAGGCTCCCCCCGCACCGCTTCTCCAGAAGCAGCTGACGCGGCGTGCCCGCGGGTCGGCGGTCGGTCGGTCGGTGTATAAATGGCGGCGGGAGAGGAGAGCGGCAGCGGC
This sequence comes from Sorghum bicolor, assembly GCF_000003195.3. Lineage (NCBI taxonomy): Eukaryota > Viridiplantae > Streptophyta > Magnoliopsida > Poales > Poaceae > Sorghum > Sorghum bicolor. The sequence goes on along the minus strand of NC_012875.2, from coordinate 1,874,527 downwards.
GTTGCGGGAGGGAGGGAAGGAGGAGAAGCGCCGGCGGCCTCTGCTCCCAACGGGGACCGCTCTGGGAATAGCCCCCTCGCCACCGCGCCGTCGTCGTCCTCAGCAGGTGATGGTGATCTCCCCGCATCCTCCGCTCTCCTGCCTCGTGTCGGGTTTGGGTTTCGCTGCTGCTGCTGCTGCTGCCGCTGCCGCTTGTGTCGGCTGGGGACCTGGGGTTTTGTCCCCGCCGCACCAGGGTGTCTCCGTGGAGCTACGGACTGGCAGCAACCGCCTGCTTAGATTAGATCCCCCCCTTGCTCGCTTTTGGGCAGCTCATCTTCAATCTGATGATCTGGTCGGGCTTCTGGTGTAACGGTTGGTGCTCGTCCGTCTAGGGGGGGGGGGGGGGGGGGGTGTTTTTGGAGCACAGCACAGGACGTCGTGTGGCCGTGAACCGTGATTAGTTAGTAGGAGAAGGCGAGTTGGATGGATGGAATCAACAGCTACGCCGCCTACGGCGTGGGGAGAGGTTTTGTTGTGCGCATGTTTCAGGATGGACCGAACTCGGTGCTGAGGAGCTGAGGTTTGCCTAGTTTTGGTGCTAGCCGTGTCACTGATTCGATCAAGTTGTGCCTATTTCTAAGGGGTGTCCATTGTGTGTGTCCAGTCTTGTACTGGATGCTGATTTTAGGTGTTGGCACATGGCACATTGTATTGACCTCACTGAATGGTTCTGGTGGTTTGGTAATCGTAGTTTGGCAGACAGGTTTGCACTTGATGCTACTAATGGCTTTGATTGTGTCTCTGTTAGCCACACGATCTAGGATCATAGTGTTTAGCTTGCACTTGTTTACAGTTCAATTGCTTGCTGAAACATGTTGTTTACAGTTCAATTGCTTACTGAAACATGCCTGGCTCATAAATGAGCTGTTTACCGTGCGAGTCTTTTTAAGGTTGTTGTATAAGCTCATAGCTTGTTGAACTGAAATCGGTTGCCTGTACATTATGTTTATGTGTGCCATGTTGTTAGGCACACATTATTTAAGGTTTTTTTTATTTGAATAATTTTGTTTTTTCATTGTTTGTGTTCTCTGACCATTTCTATTAAATACATATGTTTCTGAACTGAAGGTTCCTAATTGCTCATTCGAAATAGAATATAATTGCTCTGTTTGGCACAGCTTATTTCTTAGCTTCTCCACAGATTAAGCAGAACTGTGCTAAACAACAGCATCCTCCAGCTGCTTATTAGTAAGCAAAATCTGAGGATGAACTAACTAAGCAGAATAATTGGAGTGTGCCTTTTCACTAGCTTCTCCAGTAGGCAGATTCTGCACAATCATAGGCTGTTGCTGTGCAAACACAGCCTACATTTCCTTCTCCATATTTCCTTTTGAGTTGGGACTGAAGTGGTAACAGGTAGGATTACATAGTTTTTGGCTGCAGTTTTCCTCGAAAATAATTGGTCGTATTCTGTGCAAACATAGTCTACATTTCCTTCTCCATGTTTCCTTTTGAGTTGGGACTGAAGTGGTAACAGGTAGGATTACATAGTTTTTGGCTGCAGTTTTCCTCGAAAATAATTGGAGTGTACTTTTTCACTAGCTTCTCCAGTAGGTAGATTATGCACAATCATATGCTGTGCAAATACAACCCACATTTCCTTCTGTATATTTCCTTTTCAGTTTTAAGGAAGGTGTCCATAGTCTATATTGACCGGTTACTAACTTATTGGTTTTCTGTGCACAATAATGCTAGTGGTTTTAAGGGGTTGTTTAATTTGGTTCATCATTTTGTAAAATGGAACTAAACGCCATGCAAAATTTTTGGCAAAAAGGTGGTTATTCTCCATTTTGGATTTTGGTCTCAAGCGGCCAAAAAAAATCTCAAAAGAGCCTCTAGAGGCCCTCATGAGGGCAATAAATTCTGCATTTTGGATGGAAGTATGGAACTAAACATGACCCTGAAAATTTTGGCATTTTGCATTTGATCATTCCAAAGTAGTTGGCATTTTGCACTTTGTATTTTTTTGGAACTAAACACCCCCTAAGATGTCGTAGTAAGAAAGGTGTCCATAATATTGACATGCTATAAATACATAGGTTTTTGTGCACAATAATGTTGGTTATTTTAATAAATGTCATAACTCTTCAAGGGTAACAAAATGCCAGCCAGCACAGTAGGGGTTCCCCTACTGTATTTTCCTAAGAAAAATAAAGATGCTAGCCTGTGATTTTTTCCCTTGTAAATGGACCTAAAATTTAATTTTGCTGGACTTCTGATCTGCCGTGCTTTAGTTTGAAAAGGATGATTAACGATGGTATGTGAAACATCCTTCTCAAGGGGGGTGAAGAGAGGCACTTTGTTTCCTCTTTGCTGTTACAAACTACAAATTAGTGAGAGGGGACCTTCAAAATTAAGTGCTGTTTACGCAATGTTTGCTATCACATTGTTTCCTTGTCCTGCTATGCTTCAGAGATTACGTCCCTTGAGGTCTAAAGTGATAAAACGTTTGTGGGTAGTATTGAATTGAATGTTTTATATTTTGGCATGACAAATAAATTAACCTCACCAAAACTGGTTATATCGAACATTAGCCTTGCGCTCAGCTTCAGTGAATCAAGTGTAAGTATGATTTAATTGATATCAACAGTAAAGAAGGGCTTGCTGCAGAAAACTTTAAACGACAGACAAACTTATTTTTGGGGTTGACATCTAACTAACTTGTGTGCTATTGTACTGATTGCAGTTTATGTTGGTACAATTTAGTCTAGATTTCATTTTTTGTTACTGATAAAAGTTGCCATCCATTTCTTTGATACGACTCCATCTTTTTATTTTCTAAGTAGATGACAGAGGCTTCCATAGATCAAGCACCATGCCGGGGGTGATTAAGAATGACGAAATTACCAATGAAACTGCTGGACCATCAAATTTGGAAAGGTCCAGAACTGAGCGTCGTCGGCAAAATAATCCAGCTGATGATCCTGCTAAACAGTTACTTGATGAAAGGATTCCAATAAAAAAGAAGGTGCATATATCTTACACTCTGTATTTATCTATTTATTTTCAGAAGCTTAGTTCATTTTGTTTTGCCATGCAGGCATCTGAAATTCATATCTGTTTATGGACTGGGAATTGAATCATTGATAGTTGCACTAACTAATGTATAATAGTGTCCAAAGTCCAACTTTCTTTGAATTACCCGTATATTTTAAAATTCATGCATTGCAGATTTGGAACTGATGAGGAAACATTACAATATGTTGCAATATACTGTAAAAGGTTACAAGGTTTCCTAGTTGAAGATGACTGATAAGGACCAGTATGATAGCTTGCATATTTGTTCTTGATCTTTTTGCTACTTTACCTTTGTTCCACTTTATTGCAGCTAAAAATGCTAAATCGGATTGCTACAGTAAAAGATGATGGAACCGTGGTTGTTGATGTGCCAAGTGGTCTGGAGGAACCAACTATAGTTGGTGGAACTGAGGATATTTATGCGGAAGCCACTGTTGAAGAAGCATTAGATGGAACAGAGATACCATACAGGCCTCCTATGCAAATAGTTATACTTATTGTGGGTACACGAGGAGATGTGCAGCCATTTGTTGCTATAGGGAAACGCTTACAGGTTAGTCCTAGCCTAAGTGTATTATCAATCCAGTTCTCTCGTAAATTTAGGTTAGCTTTCTGTTTCTTGTAGCTCAAATGCCAGCATATTTGTGATTTCTGATTCTTGTTGCAGGACTATGGGCACCGTGTGAGATTGGCTACTCATGCCAACTTTAAGGAGTTTGTACTAACAGCTGGCCTGGAGTTTTTCCCGCTTGGTGGAGATCCCAAAGTTCTTGCTGAATGTATGTTTTTTCAAAAGTATTTTTCATTTTTTTACGTTGTTTGAAGATAAATGTGTTTAATATGTTCATAATTTGACCAGATATGGTGAAGAATAAAGGATTCCTACCTTCGGGGCCATCAGAAATTCCTATTCAAAGAAAACAGATGAAAGACATTATTTTTTCTTTGCTGCCTGCATGCAAGGAACCTGATCCTGACACTGGCATTCCTTTTAAAGTTGATGCAATTATTGCGAACCCACCTGCGTATGGTCAGTATATCTTGTTTATTTTGAAAAAAAAGGGTTCTTTGCAACTTGCTTTGTTTCTTTCTCCATTGTAATTGTACCTCTAGAGAATCCACAACATTGTTGTGAATAGCCCACTGTAGCTGTTTGAAGGGTCCACCAGTACAATATTGTCAATTATTGACCATTGTCGTTAATGACGCTTTAGCTCCGCTAAACACTGCCTATTTGTCTTAGTCACGAAAAATGTTAGTACCGCTAATCGTGACCAAGGCAAATATTTGCTCCTCACTCTAGAGGAGTATAATTTATTCATATCCATCATGCTTTGTTTAATAAACCATTAAATAATAATTAAACCTGAATATTGAGTGTTGAATAAATATGAATGTTGACTATAACTGTGAGTATGTTGACTGATTTAATGAATGTTAAGTAATTTACATGAAAAAATGTTTTCCTAGAGCCTTTACATGTATTTGTGTTCATGATATCTTCCTTGGTTAAATGTTTTTCATGCATAACCAGTTAAGAGTTTTCATGTTTTCTTTAAAAACCACAAAATTAAATAGCTTTCACTATAGCCCCCTATAGCTTTTAGAGGAGGATGTTGGTAAATGTCATAGCTCACTATATACAACATTGATCCCCAATCAAAGGAAGAAAATGTTCCTGTGATTGATTCTTTATGTGACAGTCAGTTTTACATTTTTGACTTAAGATGATTTGACCATAGATTGATTATTTTATTTCTTCATCTTCATCATACTGATGACTGGTCTTTCCTCTAGACACACGATTTAGCAACATTCTTGTATCTGTGAAGTGTGAAGTCATGCTTTTCCTTTTTCATATTTCTTCTAGAGCTACATCCATTTCATGCTATGACTTGTTATAGAGATGAAAATCATAATCTGACCATGTAGAAAACCACATAAGCATTGCAATTGGAAAACTTCTTACCGGTTTCACTTCCATCAATCAAGATTATTTTTTTGCTGAGACCTGAAGGAGGCAGTGTTTTTGCCAGGCTGGCAAAAACACAATTCAGGTTGGGCAAAAAGGCACTGCTAGCCCTAGCTTGTAACATACCTCAGGCCATGGTACCACTTTATGAGCAGGCCTTCTTTGTCCAGCTTTTTTACTTGCTTAGCTGTTCATTCCAAGCCTGAGTGTCTTCGAGGCAATAAGTTGCTCCAAAGTGCTTCAAGCAAAATCTTTTGAACTTGAAGTACATCTAGATAGTCCAGACAGATTACAATATAATCAATGTTGCATTTTTCGCCACAAGCCTTCCTGCATATTTTTCTTGTGATGAAGACCTATATTAGCTCACTAGTTTGAAATATAAGCATGTCTATCCTTCTGACCTCAAATGTTTTTCTCAGGACATACACATGTGGCAGAAGCGCTAAAAGTACCAATTCATATATTCTTTACCATGCCATGGACGTGAGTCTCTATCATCTTGCTTTTTCTTTAAAGATCAGAAGTTTGCTATTGAATACTATCATCTGAGGATCTAACTTGCTACCATTATTCAGGCCAACTAGTGAATTTCCTCATCCTCTTTCTCGTGTGAAGCAGCCTGCTGGATATCGAGTAAGTCTGCATTGTTTTACTTGTATTCTTTATGAAAAAGAGAGGATTATTACTTGACGTTCTCTCAGCTCCCAAATGATCTGGCCCTTCTTATATTATTGGAGAGTTCGCGGGGAGAATAAACATAACAATCACTTCAATGGTTTATCATCAAATTCCATTAAAACTGATCACTTTAGGAAATGGTGAGGAATGAATGGAATGGATAACTGAAATATCTTGGCATCATGGCATGTAATATCTGAGATTAGTAGATTGATATATGGGCTGTAGATTACAGACACATATGGGCAAGGATGATCTAGGGAGGTTTATAGAAGTACGACCATTGTCAGATATCCTTACCTAACAAGAAAGACAACCAAGCTACAAAGAGTGCACGGGCTCAAGGCTGGGCACAATACAAAACCCGTGAGCCTAAAAGGGCCCAAACAAAGCATCCGTCTAACAGTGATATCCAGAATGAGTTAGTTTCTCTATATCCATGATCTTGTTACAGTGACATTGCAGTTCTCTCCATGTGCTGTTTCGATTTTCATGCATAAGTACATTGTACATATGCAGAACTTGTTTATTTGAAATTATTGTGGATGTTTGGAGACTGCTAGGACCAACTGCCTGAATTTCATATTGTGATGTCAAGATGCTTTGTGCATCACGTGAGTTGCTGAAGTGCATAAAGTTATTAGCTTTGCTCTCCAGCTTCTGCAACCATAAGCAAGCTCAACCTCACTAGGCAAAGGCATTTTCTTGAACATATATACTAACTCAGGTCGAAAATAGTTTGACGTTTTCGACCTGGAGGTTTGCACTACCGGCAAGTCATTTTGGGCTGTTGGAACTTGGAACGTCAGCTTTATCAGCTGGTGTGAATACTTGGATGTTCTTGATGGCAATATCTGATTCAATATGTTGCCTGTATAATTATTTGTCCTTTTGCAGCTTTCATATCAAATTGTGGACTCGATGATTTGGCTTGGAATAAGGGATATGATAAACGAGTTCAGAAAGAAAAAACTGAAGCTGCGTCCAGTAACATATCTAAGTGGTTCTCAGGGTTCTGGCAATGACATTCCTCATGGATACATTTGGAGTCCTCATCTAGTCCCGAAACCAAAAGGTTTGTCATATCTATTGGCTAGAGCAGAAAGTTATGCAATTTACCTTGTCATTCTTCTCCCATATTAATTCCAAAGCATGTGGGTCGGAATCTTGATCTTTGATTTCTTTTCGTTCATTTTTTCTGGTGGAAGTTATTAATCTATTAGATCAGCACCCACCTTGGCTTCTACTTACATAAAGCACATTAGGAACTAAAAAACAACTGTTAGTTAAGCCTAATTGCTATGTATCTTACTTTATGCATTAGTAGTTGTATTGCCTTGGCATCCAAGTTAGGAGCAGACATCTTTACTTTTTGCTTTAGGATATTCTGGAGTTGGTGGCTGACCACACTGCTATATAAGTGGCAGACCCCCTCCCTCTGAACCAAGTCTGTAATCCCTTTTGCAATTCAATCCAAGCGGCCAAGGGCCAAGCTGCCCTCTGGGCTTTCCCCAGATCTCAATTCTTGATGAACTGGGCAACAACAATGACCAATGAACAAAAGAGATCATTTTGATCACATGTTGCTAAGGCCTTTGGCACTGCCATACACCATAGGTTGGGATCATCTTGAATATCCTGCAAGGATCCATTCGTCATTTGTCCAAATCGTTAGGTTATCCATGTATGCACAGTGATGTGGGTTAGCCACTGTTACAAATGCATTTTTCTTTGGATTGAACTATCACCAGCCCTGTTTGTAAATAGGATAGATTTCGTGTCATGGAGATGTTATAGTTGGTGCCAAGCTCAATGGCGGGACCCCACAGCACCATAAAGTGGTGCGCAGACCAATGATTTCAGGTCGTCTGATTAATCGCGATTAATCGTCCAGGTCACTCCTAGGATTCGATAGGAGGTCCGACTCGATTAGTTCGACCAGAAAGCTGGTCGTCCGATTAATCGTCGATTAATCGGACGACCAGGTAAGATGGACGACCAGGCTTCTGTTTTTTTGGGCCTTTTCTAACTGGGACTGGGCTAATGGGCTTTAAGTTTTTGGCCTGTTAGGGTTTAGATAGAATAGAGGGGCTGCAGGGGGGGTTTGGGACAGCAATATGGACCTCTGGACAGTGCAGAAAAGAGAAGAAACCAACTCCCACAAGTAATTCACTATCTAAACACTAATGTAGTCTTGATGCTAGATTGATTGTGTATATTATATAGTATATATAGAGGTATATATATAGGCATATATGCCTTGAAATAGCTGGACGACCAGGTGGACGACCAGGGTCGACCAGGGCGATTAATCGCCCTGGTCGACGATTAATCTCGATTAATCACGTGGTCGGTCCTAGAGCGACCAGCTTCGACCAGTCGACCTGAAATCATTGGCGCAGACAGATGTCAGCCAAGGGACTGCATCTTTATGTCAAGCAGTGGCTCAAATTGATAGTAGTTTTATCACCAAGTGACTTCCATCTTGATTTAGCCTAAATGAGTCAGGAAATATGTTTCTGTATTCGGATATCTTTCGCTGGTTCCAAACTTCTCTTGTTAGGCTTGCATATTAGGCTCGGCTGTTGGCTCATTTAATAAGACTATAAGAGGCATGTCAATGTTGTTTAATAAAGAAATTAGAAGACCCTTCTTCCCCACCTCCATGTTAGGCCTTGTTTGGATGCATGTGTATACACCTCAATCCACATGTGTTGGAGTGGATTGGAATGGAACTTAGTTTAATACTCCAATCCACTTCAACACATGTGGATTGAGATGAATACATGTGCATCCAAACAAGGCCTTACATGCCCACCTCCTTGGCTTAGGCTGGCATCTTCCTAATGCTGTTGTGCTCGTGAGCATTGTTCATCTTTCTGCCACTCTTTAGGCCTATGTTCCCTCCTGAAAGACCATAGCAGCAATGAATCAAGAACATTGTAACAGGAGAGTCAGCGTTTCTGGAAACAGTAAAAACATGTGCTAGTGGGTTGAAAGGAAAGGAACTTGGATTAACAAATTGTGCATATAGGTGAAAAAGTTAACTGTATACTGTATGTATTGCTAGAGTGGGAATGTATCTGAGCTTTTGAGTAACTTAGCTATTAGAGCATTCTGACTTATTATATGAAAGTCGGCATCAGTTATGACTGCCTAAATAGTAGGTTAGTGACATCATAATTGTCTGTAGTTTACAGAGTCTGAAATTTCTAACATGGAAACTGCTTGTTTATTTGTATTTGTGAGGACCTTTTGTACATAGTTAAATTTGATGGAGAAATGATGCACTACTGTAATAGACTAATAGTAGCTTACTTCCAAAGCACCCTGTGGCGTGACAGCAAGTTTAAGTATTGTTTTTTTAGTTTTCAATGGGCCAGTGATTCATTATAATGTTCATGTCTTGAAGTGCAGACTGGGGCCCAAAGATCGATGTTGTTGGATTTTGCTTCCTTGATCTTGCTTCCAATTACGTACCTCCTGAACCACTTGTGAAATGGCTTGAAGCTGGTGACAAGCCCATATATGTTGGTTTTGGTAGCCTTGTAAGATCAGTTTGACCTTGCTTTATGTTTTCATATAAGTTTTTTTTTTGTCATTCGATCTAATCGCCTGTATAGTTTAATATGTTGTATTAAAGTATTCTAGGTATGCTGGCAATTTTTGTTGACTTTCACTTGTGTATGTAGTATTCACTTCAAATTTTAAGCTCAATTTATCTAGAAGAATTGTCCCAAAATTGCTGAGTTCAAACACAGCCAATTTTGATAGCTACTAGATTAGTATGCAGTCTGAGGCAGTTTCATGTTGACCCAATAGATCAATTTTTGCAAATGCTTTAGTTTGTCATACTGCCACCCATCAACGGCCTTCACCAGCTAGTATGCCATGATTCTGTAATTCATTCCTCATAAAATACTTAAAGTTGCATGAGACCTTCAGATTGTAGTACTTTGTTCTTTCCAAACTGTGTTCTGATCCTATCACTATGGAAAATTTGATTGCATATTAACTGCCACTGCTTATGAATGTTTATATGTATAATTATGTGTCGCCTGATTGTCTTCTATAAGCACTGCATATTGTAACATGCTACAAAGTTAACTATACGCTTGGATGATTGAAAATAGTGATAGGGTTATGTGCCCTCTGTCAATGTATTCTGGGATTGTAGAGTGCTATGAAGGCAAAGCCATCACATCTCTCTCAACGACTTTTTGGGATTCTGACTTGTTTTTTCTTCTGATCTACTAGCCAGTTCAAGACCCACAAAAGATGACTGAAATTATTGTCAAAGCACTGGAAATTACTGGACAGAGAGGTATCATTAACAAAGGCTGGGGTGGCCTTGGAACCTGTAAGTTTCTTCTCTCCTTAGTTTGTTCTGCTTTTTGTTTCCTGGGCATATGTTCTGATTCTGTTCTGACGACTCCAGAAATTTTTGGCAGTGGCAGAACCAAAAGATTTTGTATATCTACTAGACAACTGCCCTCATGACTGGCTTTTTCTGCAGTGCAAAGCAGTGGTAAGCCACTTCTTCAAACTTTTTGGGACATCTCTCTTTTAGCATGTTATCTGACCTTTACAGTATATTACTATATGACTACAAGTTAACATTAAATACTTTGTGGGTGAATTTATGTTACTTATCATGACCGGAGTTAAGGTTTTATGTTTTATTCTTTCATTTTCCTGCCTCGATAGGTGCATCATGGTGGTGCTGGAACGACAGCTGCAGGTCTTAAAGCAGCGGTAAGTGCTCTCTCCATGCCTTATTTCAATGTAAAATAGTTTTTCTTTTCTCAAACGTGCTGAAGAGTTTGCCCATCATTATATTAAGAAGAGGAAAAGGAGTCTAAGAAGACTATACAAACCACAAACCCAATAGGGTGATGTTTATTGCATGAAGACCTGCCAAAAAACAGCAAGGCTATGAGCCTACGACAAGCAACAAAAACAAGAATCATGGCCACAGCTACTAGGCCTTTGGCCCCTGCCAGACACCACATGGTGGCTCATCTCTAATGTCCTGCATAATGATGCTGAAATTGGGTGAAGCGCCCTCATATATACAGCCACTCCTATGCTTCTACCATCCAATGCCCACCATTGCTAGTTGCTACCAAAGAATTGAATCACTGTTTGCTTACTTGCCTTTCAGCCTATATGTGGCACTTTGACACGTTTCCATTTTTTAATTTTGATAGAATCAAACATGTCTAAAATACCTTTCTTGCTGTTGCTGCACAGTAGTATTCTCGGAGGTTTCTTGTACTTAGTCCACATTAGTCTGTGATTTGCAGTGTCCTACGACTATTGTACCTTTCTTTGGTGACCAACCTTTCTGGGGGGATCGGGTGCATGCAAGAGGGCTAGGGCCTCCGCCTATTCCAGTTGATCAGTTTGGTTTGCAGAAGTTGGTCGATGCTATAAAATTCATGGTGAAGCCAGAGGTAAGTTATGCAATTTGTGGCCAGAGAGCATAAATTACTTTCTTGATGTTACTGTGTTTTCCCTTCCATACTGAGGAAGATAGATAACAAGCAGAAATAGATGTCCGATGCAATCAGATATCGTGAGTCAGTTAAGTCGTGTATCAGTTTGCACAGGTAGCATAGTTTTCATGCTGACAACTGGACTCATACCGCCTACCTAGATCTCTTATATGTGGCACAAAACTAGTAGTGATATGCGTTTTGCATAGCTTAGTTTCTATTCAATTTCAGGATAGAAAATATTTTCTTCAATTCAAAAATGTATGGCAAAATTTTGTCTTTTTTATACGCTAATAAAAAGCTGTATCTATTGGCATGGGACCAGGTTACTGTATTCTCTTGGATTTATGTCACTAGACATAAGTGCTTAAGTAATTCCCCATGTAATTTCAGGTGAAAGACAAGGCTGTAGAGCTGTCGAAAGCCATGGAATCTGAAGACGGGGTGACAGGTGCTGTTAGGGCATTCCTCAGACACCTGCCTTCAAAAACCGAGGAACAGAGTCTGCCGCAGTCGTCGGGCTTCCTGGAATTCTTAGGCCCACTAAGTAAATGTTTGGGATGCTCTTAGTGCGCAACACATCGATGATCACGGATTTGATTCCTTGAACGAAGCCCCGCCAAGGGTCATGATCAAATCAACCCATGGAAAGTAGCTCCGGGCCACGAGTGTGTTTCTCTTCTCTTCTCTTTTCTTTGTATCCTTTTTCTTCCCTGCGGGTATTTATTTATAGTGTGTATGTAAAGAGTGCTTGTCTGGTGTGGATGGCATGCTCCCTGCGGTGCGTGTAATTTTGATGTGCATGTTTGCCGTGCATCACAGACGACGACGATTTCACGTCTGCATGGCCAACCCGTTTGTGTATATGAAAGAAGCTGAAGAGGTTCTTCGTTTTCTCTATTGCAATATGGTTACAAATAAATACCAGGATAGTGGCTTAGTAGTTGGATTACAGACAGCTGAATAGCTGATGCTAAGTTACCGGACAAACAGCCCCGATCTGCCAGTGAACAGAACAGGCAAACAAAAAAGATGGCATCCCGCCGCTCGCCGTGGGCGCTTTTCGCCGCCGGCCGTGCTTGCCACGTTCCGGCCTCACCTCGCTGCTCCAGTTCGCGCGCTCTGCGGTGCGAACGCGGAACGCGGCCGGTGCAGCTGCATGCGGCCTGGCGAAGTTTCCTTCCTGGATCAACTTGCCAACGCGACGCAGGCTCTGCTCGGGGTCATTTGGAAGCAACCCTTTTTTTTTGTTACGTTATTATTTATTTATTGAAAGCAGGTCAAACCCGAAGCTTAATCAGACACATGGAATAAAATACTGCCATAACTCCTTGTGTGCCTATCTTGGTCAAACATGTTTGATTGATGACCCACGAGGAATGATAACGGCAAACCTTGCATGTAGATTTATGTTTTAAGTGTCTTGGTGGTCCAGAAATGATAATACAGTAAACTTTATAAATTTTTGATCAACAACCAGTTAAGTAATAAAATCTTAAAAACTTGTGTCAATAGATTTATGTTTTAAGTGTCTTTAGGATGATATTATTTTTTTTTATCAGTTGATTATATATTATATAAGAGAAATTAATGATCAAAATCAACATTTCTAGAAGGATCGGAGGGAGTATTATCATGATAATACCTATCATCAACATTATTATCTTTCATGAAAGTCAAGGGCCCCAATCATGATAAAAATAGCTGTAACAAGGCTACATTACACATAACAAATATCTCAAGTCAACGCCTCTAAACTGCAGGATATATAGACACCTGTTAACAGTCAAACCTATGCTGCAAAGCAAACAAAATATATATTCACACCATTGCAGGTCTGACTAAATTAAAAGAGTCCGTGCCAATTTTTTCAATCTCACTCCTTTGACATTAGACAGGTCGTACCAGCAGCGGTCCTCCTCTCCATTGTATATATATGGATCTTGCCATAGGGGCATATCAAAACGTTCCATTTCAATTATTTTCTCCGCTACATTCGTCTCGTCTCCTCCCAGCGCGTGTGTCAGCCGCAAGGAAAAATGGCAAAACAAGGTGCGTGAGATCGACGGACACTTCTCTCCCTGTACATGCATGCATGCATGCATTCATACATAGATAGATATATAGTTTTGTGTTCTAGTCACTTGATGGATTCAATTCAACCGAGTCCTTCGTGACTATCCTTTTTACTCCTCCTGTTTAATGCATGCATAATACAACATACTCCCTTGGTCCTGAAATAGAGTGTATTGCGATATCTACAATTTATATTGAAATGTACAATGTATTTTATGGATACATGTGTCATTGAATTGTTCCCTTAAGTTGTCTTAAAATTTTTGGAACATAGGAAAGAGAAGTATTGCCCTAGGAGCATCTATGGGACTATCCTTTACTCTTTCTTCATTCTAAATTATAAAATATTTTAAAATTTTTAGTCATTTTTACTAGAATATCTAGACATACTAGTATATATCTAAGTCATAGAAAAAAAAACCATATTTCTAGAAAAGTCAAAATATTTTATCATTTAGAATGGAGGGAGTAAATCAACACATGTATATACTAATTTAAATAGAGAATCTCTCCCTATTTTCTGGGTCCAATTTCTATGCCTCTCCCTCCACTCTAGTATAGTAGCCATCAAATCTCAGCTTATATTTTTCTATCATTGGTACAGTTTTCCTTCTTACCTTTTCCCATATCCTTTGTCCTTCGTACCTTGTGGGCAAGCTCCATCTCTCTCGTCTCTTCGTTCCCCTTCTCCTCTCTACTCATAGTGTAAGAACATAAAGTACTCGTGTCCTCTAAGCTAGGACCCGTTGCCACTGGCTCAGTGGCTCTCCGGCCGGGCTTCATCGTCACTAGGCATACACCCTGCCCGGCAGCCCCTACCAATCCTTCTTCATATGCTAGATTTGCATGCTACTCCCTCCATTTTAAGTTATAAGATATTTTGATTTTTCTAAATATACATTTAAATACATAGTAAATTAAAAACTATATATTTAGAAAAAACTAAAATATTTTATAATTTAGAATGAAGAAAGTACTTCGGAGAGCCAAGTAGGGGTTGTTAGACCATCTCTCTCTCTCTCTCTGTCAAAGCTAAAGTATAAGAGACTTCTTTGGATTTTGCTAGGGATGCTCTAATACATATAATCACACTTTGTTACTACTTGTCCTATTAATTTTTGCTGCTTTAATTAGATGGTAATGACAAAAGACTTTCAGGATATTGTTCCAAGGACCACGTGGTGAAGCCCCCGGCTTCAGACATGATGTCCGTCGCTTGCGCTCGGCTCACACCGGCAGCTTCTGTCTTTCCAGCAGCAGGTACATCGATCATCAACTGCACACATTACATGCACAAAGTAGTCAGAAATGTTTTGGACCTAATTAATGAAGGTTTCAGTGACAACGTTAATTAGACTCTAGTCATTACATGCACACATTGGCGTTCCCAACAAGCTATCTATCTGAAATTAAAAAAAAAAACTAGCAAGTGAAACGCTAGGCTCGCACGTTTTCCCAGAAAACTGTGTATCTCTCTTTTGTGCATCCTGCTCAGCTTAGTATTCTCTTTTTTTTTATTTGATCTAGTGTCCTGGTCAGCTGGCGATTTGTCCACACCCTTGTGGATGCCCTTAGACGCATTCGTATAGGAAACGTAAACTGTGTATGCAAGAGTTGCTAATTTGGGCCGTTTGTTTGTCTTATAGTCGTACTTTTTCTGCCAATCAATAGTATTTTTCTCTCACGATAAATCAGCAAACAATATTTTTAGTCATGACTTTTCAGACTATCGAACAATTGCTCATCTTTTAGCTAACACGCCAAAAACAAATATTTATTGCAAAATCTATTACACGACACAAAAAAAACTGATGCTGAGCTGCCAGATAGAAAATTGCAATAATTTGTCAACTAGGAACTGCTAAGTCTATCAGTTACTTATGTTTGTCTTGTTTCCAGTGTCAGACTACTATCAATTTGACGAACTTCTGACACCAGAGGAGAAAAATTTACGAATCAATATTAGGCAGTTTATGGAGAAGGAAGTTGCTCCAATAGTACCCAAGGTCGTATTGCACTTAGTCCATTGGCTTGTATGTGCATATTCTATTTTATCTCTTTTTGTCAAATGTTATATTGGTTCTTGCTGATGCTTAATTTGACTTTGTGCTCTTCTGTGGGTTCTTTGGATAGTACTGGGAGACAGCACAATTTCCATTCCATCTCATTCCAAAGCTAGGTTCTCTTGGTTTCCTTGGAGGCATCATCAAGGTATATCTACATTCATATATCCACATCCCATACTATAATACTCTCAATTATTTCTGAGAAAGTGCTTCAAGGTAGACTTTAACCAGTGATTTCTCTTCCACATAGCATTACTACAAAGTCAACATCTTGCTAATAGATATATGGAGTGTAAATCTATTAATGCATCTTTTGTGCATTATACATATAAATAATGGTTAATAATTATGATGCTTGACTCTTTTGAATTCTAGAACGCGCTATAAGTTGAAATGGAGAGAGTAAAAAAGATCATGCATTTAAGCTGCCCGAGAAAAGGCTGCAGAGAACTTAAATATCATAGTTTCTGAAAACTAGTATAACACCAAATAATCCTCCTAGATCACCTAAATGCATAGAAATTAATATACTCAAGGTCAACCCATCAGGAACACATATCACTGATTTGAGGGATCTTTTATGAAATAGCCAGCAGAACGGTCTTAGGTGCTTAGCTTTTGCAGTTTAAGTATTTATGTGGGCACTGGTTATGTTGTTATACTACTATGATTTTTTGGTGACTAGGTTATACAAAATTTGCTTAGATAGGTCAGAGAAATTTAAGGCTTGGATTACACATTTCCCCCTTGTTTCAGGGCCACGGATGTCCTGGGTTATCAGAGACCGCTTATGCTGTGTGCATATCAGAGGTTGCTCGTGTGGATGCAAGCATAGCCTCATTCTGCTTGGTTCAGTCATGTCTTGCCATGCTTTGTATTGGTATGTACTACTTTATTGCTTACTTACTAAGTCCCTGTGGTTCAATATATATAACGTTCATGAAATTGACATGTCTCTTAGTGTGGTACTTTGACTGGCATTTTCTATGAAAATTGACATTTCAAATAAAGATGGTTTTAGTTATGGTGAATCAAGTAACACATATCTTGCTACCTCCGTTCCAAATTATAAGTCGCTTTGACTTTTTTATGTATTACTGGTTAATTGTAGATGTATAGCAACTATCAATGAACACAACATGCTAGTGCTAGATGTTGTTTTGCTTGTTTTCTGCTTAATGAAATACATGCCGATGCATGTTCTCGAAAAAATGTTGTTCTTCTTGGAAGTAATGCCACTGTTAGGAAGGAATGGACGTTTTTAGTTTGTGACTTAATTCTTCGTTAGGTTTGTGGACATGGGAATTTCAATGTGATTTTTAGATTCCAACTCTCACCTTTTTAAAACCATGAGGTGGGGCGAAAATATTTTCTAATAATATAGATATATATACTATTGGACGGTGTTTATAGCTGGAAAAGATTTACATGTGTGTATGGCTGTATGCATGTGTCTATAACTCTATATATGTGGTGACCAAGCAGCACAAATGGGATCTGAAGCACAGAAAGAGAAATATTTGCCGTTATTGAGCAAACAGCAGAAAGTCTGTGCTTATGTAAGTCAAACCAATCAATCCCATGGCACTTTGGCTAATTTAAGGTTTGGCTAGCTAGCAAGTTTTTAACTGTCATTATACATTTCCAGGCCTTGACAGAGCCGGACTATGGTAGTGATGCAAGCTCTCTGAACACTGTGGCGAGAAAGGTGGTTATTTGACTTACCATCCAGTCTGATCTCTCAATCTCTGATTGATCTTTGTGAGTTGATCTGAACTTGTTGGATACATATAGGTTCCAGGAGGGTGGGTCCTAAATGGTAGGAAACGGTGGCCTGGGAACAGCAGTTTTGCAGACGTATTAGTTGTTCTTGCTCGGAATACCAGCACCAATCAGGTCAATGGGTAAGTCAGGCTAGCTGTATATGCATTGGCACTGTCTCCATTGTTCACACACAAAACTATGTATAAGTTCTTATATTGAGTCAAATTAAAATTACAGGTTCATAGTGAATGGAGGGAGCTCTGGTCTGAAGATCAACAAGATCGAGAACAAGGTGTCGATGAGAATGGTTCAGAACTGTGACATCCAGCTGGACGACGTGTTTGTTCCCGATGACGATCGTTTGCCCGGCGCCAATTCTTTTCAGGATCTTGTTGATGTAATAAATGGCCCTACTGTTTTTTTTTCATTAATACTACTCCCTTCGTTCCAAATTATAAGTCGCTCGACTTATAATTTGGAACAGAGGGAGTATATAGCTTAACAGAAAAATCCTCCTTATGTTAATTAAGAATAGCTTGATAGTCCACAATTAATTGGTCAATGCGCATACAATCTAATCTATGGTGTTTTTGTGTGCAGTCGCTTTCTTTCAGTCGGGTCATGGCAGCCTGGGTCAGCATTGGGATTGCAGAAGGGGTGTACGATGCATGTCATAGGTAATTCACTCCACTCTGCTATCAGCAGCTAGCTTCCATTATTGATGACAGTGGTTTCAGCTACTAGCATTCTTGCTGCATGCGACGACTGTGTTTGAATTTGATCATGATCAGGTACCTTGGAGAGAGGAAACAGTTTGGTGTGCCACTGGCGACGTTCCAGCTGAACCAAGAGAAGCTGGTCAGGATGTTGGGCAACATCCAGGCCATGTGGCTTCTCGGCTGGCGCCTCTGCAAGCTCCATGCCTCTGGCAACATCACCACAGGCCACGCTAGCCTGGGCAAGGTCAGTTGGTACTTGGTGGCCTAGCTAGCTAGTGCTAAACTCACTTTGTGTTTTGCAGGCATGGACTTGTTTAGTTCCTCATGAGAAATTTTGCAAAAAAATTCAGATTCCTCGTAACATCGATTCTTGCGGCACATGCATAGAGTATTAAATATAGATTAAAAAATAATTAATTGCACAGTTTGGCTGTAATTTATGAGAAAAATCTTTTGAGCCTAGTTAGTACATGATTGGATAATATTTATCAAATACTCAATCCATCCCAAATTATAAGACGTTTGATTTTTTTAATACCAAGTTTGACTATTCGCCTTATTCAAAAATTTGTACAAAATATCACTTCATTTGTCGTGGCTTAATAAAAGTTCTACAAGTATTACCTAAATTTGACTGTATTTGCATAATTTTTTTTGAATAAGACGAGTGGTCAAACTTGAGATAAAAAAAAAGTCAAACGTCTTATAATTTGGGATAGATAGAGTATAAACAAAAGTGCTACAGGGTCTATTTTACAAAAAAGATTACAACTAAATAAGGCCTATATATATCATCGGTTGATGTTGGGATGCAGGCATGGATCACGAAGCAGGCAAGGGAGACGGTGGCGCTCGGCAGGGAGCTCCTCGGCGGCAACGGCATCGTCACCGATTTCCACGTGGGCAAGGCGTTGTGTGACATGGAGACTGTGTACACGTACGAGGGCAGCTACGATGTGAACGCGCTCATCGTCGCAAGGGAGATCACTGGCATCTCCAGCATCAGACCCACTAGCAGGCTCTAGTAGTACATTTGTTGTTGTGGAAACAAGTGACGTGATAAATTGTTTGCAGTAGTGATAATAAGAATCATTTATTAGGTGAACAAGGAAACTATAGCTATGCTTGTATTGTATGCATGTCAAGATTGTATATTTAGGGCGTCCCTAATGACAATAAATAAATCGCCAGCTACGACCTTTTCGTGTTTGCTTGAACTTATCCGCCAGAATCAGCTATACTTTTATATCTTAAAAATAGTATTTTTTTTGTTCTCATAACAAATCAACAACAGCCGCAGAAATGATCTAGCGCCAGCTAAAGCTTTGAAAAAAACGTCAGACGTGGAGCAAACTGTGAGAAAGAGCTTCTTGAAAGACATGCAAGATATGTGATATCGGCCTCGCTGGCGCGATACTTGGTTGCCTTCTTGGCTAATAGAATTTAGCCCAGGGATTTTTTTTCATCCCCATTGAGACGTTCTTATGTGATGTTTTTAGTTAGAGGAATAGAAATTAATGCGATCAGTTGCCGATGCTGTACAATGGAATTAGACAAAGAATTAGAGCTTTTCGACAGCAACACACTAGGGATAAATAAAAATCCTCATTAGCGTTGCTAGGGTTTTAGAGTTTTCCGCGATCGGAAAGAATAGTTTTCTTCTTAATAAAATACGGTGGGGGACTCTCCTCCTCTGATTGTGTTTTTTATTTCTTTTATTTTTTTCACAGTGGAATTAGAAAACGCTACTTTTTTGGTTCGCTCCTAGAGTGCTCTCCATTTCTACTACAGCGTTTGGTTGGAATCACACAAAAATGTGTGATCAATAATAAAGACAACAAAGACAAGTTTTATTCTATGATAGTGCTGCACACACGAGGACACCTGAAAAGCATCTGACGCTTTATCTATGAAATAAAGCATCTACACTTAAACTACAATTTACCAAAACATTTCTAGGGTAATAAAAAGAAATTAAAAAAATCAGAACTTAGAGAACTCAGAATAGAAATCTCATACTTTATCTGATAGTACTTGTTTGGTTCTGCAGGCATTATTCTCCAGTAAAAAGCACTGCTCAAACAAAAAAAAATGACATACGAGAACTCAAAAACGGGCCAACTAGGCTTTCTCATACAGTCGTGTAACATCAACCCAACAGATTTCTGCAAGTATTGTACGCTAAGCAAGTCCTGGAGCTAATCTCTGATCGGCCCGACCTTCATAGTATGGCCGGCCAGATGACAGATTCATCTAACCTATTCTATAACCCATAGGGATGTCCAATATCAGAAAACAATTCTTACTATTTCCTAAGATCGACCTGTGGTCCTCTTGGCCAAAAAAATATAAAACATTTATTCCCACAAGGTTTCGTCGGAGATTGTGGAAAGAATAAATCACTCCATAGTAACCATGTTCAGATGGAAAAGCATCTCTCAATGGATTCACTTCTCCGTAGGAGGTTGAGGCGGTGGTGGAGCTGCATGAGCCTTGCACGCAGTGCAGTCTGCTGGTGGCAGAGCAGGTGTGTTGTCTGGAATGGTTACCCTCATTGTTCGGTGTTTACCATCTTCAGTATGAATATCAAGGATGGCATCCATTATCAGTATCTCCCAGTCCGCGGGCTGCAGAAACGAATACCAAGATTCATCTGCAAGAAACAAAAAGGCAATAAGATACATATTAAGAAGAAAAGAATAAAAACTAACCGCCACTCAAAAGGTTCATACTTCATACCAGTAGCCTAATACAAAAATATCTTTAGTTAGGTGGCTTGTGCCTCTGTATCTACAGTGTCCCGTGAAAAAAAGTCATTTTATTTCAAAGAAACATATTCTAGTTGATGAACTGAAGGCCCTCAGAGTATCTTGGAAGAGTGGAAGATCATAACTCAACAGGATCAGAAGTAGGCACAGTGACTAATATTAGTCCACTGAGCAAATCACAGCACCGTCATAGCCACTCTTATCCATAAGTCATATACAGCTTCATCGAATATAAAGAACAAAAGAGTGGAACACATTTAGGTCCCCACGTTTTCAGCTTTGGTACTCTACGTACACTTCTTGAGCATAAAACATGACAGCTTATTAATAAGTATGGAAGAAGATAAATGAAACACAAAATATTAAGGTTGATGTGGACAAACTGCTCGTAGTGGTGGACTGCACAATGTCATGTGCTTTGTTTATGACAAGCGCTACCAATTCTAGTAAAATATTGCTGTTTGCTTTTCTGAGGCTATTGATTAGCTAATACTAGTAAAGTGCTGGAAAAAATAATGTAGTAAAATAGTCCTATGCAATTGAAAGCTAATGCTAAAGGGCAGACCAGACCCAATGGTGAAATACATGGAAGTTGCATAACTCATCTTTGCTCTTGTTATTAACTTATTCCACCCTTAGCAGAGAATTAGTAGTCTAAGTACCACTGTCTGAGTTTTTCTTTGTCTGCTCTTTCACATTCTCATCCAATAAGCATCTCCTTCATTCCCCGATCCCCTCTTCTCAAATTTGAGGCTTTGGCTCCATGAGTTCCAGGTTCTAGTAGCGACCAGTCCGAACACAGCACTGCCAGATTGGGGAGGAAGGGGGCTCCGCTCAATCTGCCCTTGAGTAGCGTGGTACCATCTATTTAGTTTCTTTAGTTTGTTGTGTGGTTGCAATTGCCCTCTTTCCCTTTAGACTCTATTGTTTTGCGACATCCTTACTTTAGATGTGCTGATTAGAAAAATCTAAAATTTTAATGTATGGGATTTTTGTGTATGCCACTGGAAGTTCACTGATTTGCTTGTATTCAAACCAAACTTTTCACTATGTGCGTATATCAATATACTCCCTCTGTCCTAGTATATAAGGCGTAACTACCTCGGGTTCAAAGACCAAGAATACATTTAATTCTCTCTCACAGCACTAGTAGTACTGCATTTATGTTTGTGAGAGAGCACGCCTTATATTATAGGACATGAGCAAAAAGTGGTTACGCCTTATATACTAGGACGGAGGGAGTAATATATTTGCATCAAGTTTGTTTTCAAATAGTTTGCTTCCTGATGTCACCATGTATGACATGAGCTAAAGTTAACTTCTGGATGAATCTTCTAACAAGATTTCATCCTACTAGAATAAGAACACGATATGAAGCATTTAATCAATTAGTCGGAATATACAAATGGCAAATAATCACCATCCCATCTACATAAGAACATTCATGCACTTTAATCACCATGGGTAACTAACAGCTAACACAAATATTTTTTAATCCAATCAGGAATGGCTACAGAAACCAGCAGTAACCAGCCAAGTTACAACTGGTACATCAGGTGGGTACTGGTAGGTGGTAGCGCTGTACCCACTAGTGGAGACATTGGTTTGGATTTTTTTCCCATGAATAAATGAAATTAGTGTACATCCTTATATGATTCAAGGCCAATATAAATTTAAAGAAAATCAAGATAAAATTGAGACATGGCCAGAAAGAGGTATTTGTTCAGTCACCCAACTAGCATCGGTTATACAACCTATTGTTACGAAAAGGCCACGGATAGATGGATTAGCAGAGAGACCCCAGATAGCTGCCCTTCCTCAGGGACTATCTTAGGATTTCTTCTTGCTTCCTCTAACTGATACATGATGGTCCCTTTTATAGAGACAACTTACTTGACCCCTAAGTAATATCCTAACCGAATCAATCTATCTTATTCCTTTCCTAACAAACCTATTTTATTGGATAAATGTGGCTTGACAGATGATTTTACAGTAATATTTTGGGCATTTGTCATGCATATGGACTAACAGACCTGCTATGCCCAACGAATGGCGAAACTGTATTAAAAATTGCAAACATAGGCTAAGTCAGCAAATGATTCATATTATTATCATAGTGTTCCTTTCCATTAATGCAAACACATCTATTGCAATTTGCATCACTTTATATGCAATGGAAAAACTAAAGGTCATAGTTAATGTTCAGCATCCAAATGCTAAAGAAACATCAATTATTGGTTCAGTTTTTCAGAGGCATTGAGGCGATGTAGCTCCAAGACATATACAAAAGAATTATCTTATTATAAGTATAAGCATGCCACAAGAAAAATGTTACCATACTAGCAAGTCTAATCAACTCACTCATAAGGAATAGATTTGTGAATTTAGCAGCACGCACCTCCCAAGCGCATAGCCTTGAGCTTAAGAAGACCGTTTCCTTGGGGCCCCGACACCGGGAAAGTGCAGGAGACAGAATGCTTCACGTGATTCACGGCAATGGAAGCACTGTACCAGGGTCCCCGCACAATCGGCTTACCAATGGCATTGACAATCTGCTGGTTCTGGGTGGCCTTCTCTATTGCCTGGCTGCAGCACGGGCACCAAAGGAAGTGAGCCATAGCAATTCCTCTTGTGGACAAAGGAAACCAAATCCAACAACAGCGAGCACAGTAGCACATTACATGAAAAAAAAATTAGCATCAGCCAAAGGTACATGAATCCTAAATGTTGCCACAAAATCGCCATCCATCCTCTACATGGGCACCAACATTCAAGCACTTAAGATATATATCTAGCTATCTAGGTTATATTACAGGTCAAGAAACCCTGAACTGAAGGAACAGGTGAGGTCAGCTATATATACTGCTAAGAAAAATGGCTTAAAATCCCAAACATTCAAGCGCAACAGCCAAGGTGTAGTTGATCTGATGCTAAGCGTCATGAGGACAAGTAAATACTTAACGCAAAACGCAACGGGATTCAAGGGTTCGACCTGGAGCATGAGAGGAAGACGGAGAGGTCGCTGACAGCGCTGGCTGCGACGGCGCCCGTCAGGCCCAGCAGCGAGAGCGCCACCGCGCGGCCGGCCCACGCTCCGGGCCCCGAATCGGTCACCTCCGGCGGGGGCTGCGCCGGCGATGCCGTGGGCTGGGTCTGGGCGGAAAGGCGGCGGCGGCGGAGGAGTGGAGAGGTGGAGGCGGCGGACAGCCGGCGGCGAGCCGCCAACATTTTGGTTTGCGGGAGGGGAAAGAAACGACAAGCCGGCGAACAGGCAATTCTGCGGAGTTCTAGGTCTGCAGCAGGTGACTGACTAGTGGGCCCAGCAAGGGCTCTGTTTTTTGATCCATTGCAGAGTAGTACAGTACTTCTAAAAAGATTGAGTAAACGAGTAAAAAGAAATTTACTGTATTCTGAAACACCGTAGTAAATTTACTACTTCTATTCTGAATTTCATGTGTGAGTTTAGCGTATCGACAAATTTAATGTATTTAGTTATCTTAAATATATCATTTACTGCTCCACAATCAACATCAACAATATGTTATTACTACTCCTGTTTATTAAAGGCATATAAGATTTAAGTAATTGTTAGTCAAACTTAGACTCTATTTAGCAAGAAAACACAAAACACAACTTTCACTACATAAGCCCTTAAAAGCTAGGAGGTCAGAGAAGCTATGTTCCGCGATTTCACATGCATAAGTGAAAAATGGCTTTCAAGCAGAACTCTGCATTTAGTATCCATATTATATCGCAGTGAAAGTTGAATACTCGTATTAGATTTTCGATATATATATATATATATATATATATATATATATATATATATATATATATATATATATCATCCAACAATATCTATACGCAAACTCTATCACACACGGAGCTTCGCCGCACGAGACCCTGCGGCCCATGAGTCCTCTATCGCTGTCGTCGAAAAAGAGGTCACCGACATTAGGGAGGTTACAAATTTGGGGGTTTTCAGGGGATCTCCATTGCCATTAACCTTAGAAGGGGGAGGGGGCCTCAGGCGGCGGCCGGACGGACGGTGTTGACAAGTTGAGGGGCAACGAGCGAAGTGACAAGGACGTCACCGAATGGGCAAATAGGCGGTATGAGACATGCGATTGAGAAGAGCTGAAGTAGGGACGAGGTGCTCGAGCTCTAACTCCTTCGATCAAAGTTAGGAGAGGGTGCGGTAGAGCGGCAAGAGTGAGAGTGAGTGGCTTAACCAACGGCAAGTGAGCCACTAGCCAGGGATGGGCGGTTCGGTCATGTGCTCCTCGGGCATGGCTTAACTGCCTTCATATCTATATTCAACTTTGAATCTTAAAGAATGCAACTATGGGTTACGTGTAAGTTAAAACGATTCACGTTTAACCAAGTTTCTAGTAAATATTATTCATATTTATAGCTCTAAATCAATTTATTATAAGAATACATTTCATAATTAATCTAATAATATTTAAATTATATTATAAATATTGTATTTTTTATCTATAATTAATTAAATTCAATATATTTTACATGACACTTTTAGAATTGTACTCTTTCGAAGACAGAGGAAGCACCCAACATTTTGAGTAAAGCCGTTTCCCACGAAGGATGTTGCCTACATGGCTACATGCTATGCTAAGGGTGCGCTCTTCTATGAAACTCCAATATATAAAAATTGTGCTACGTTATTGTCATGTAGTCTGAGCATTGTGTGTTTCTATTACTCTATTTTCCTGTTTCAGAAAAAAACTACCATAAAACTCATGTGACACTGAAATCATACAAATTACACAGATTATTTATCTTGGAAAATAATTTCAGAATTTAAGATACATTGAAAAAAAAATAGTAGCCAAACACTACATGTTTTACAGGTTACTAGGTAAATGCCCGTGCGTTGCATCGGGAATAATAAAATTGTTACGACATAACAATCACCATGATCTACATAAGGATCAGGATTTTTTTTGTCAAAATGATTGAAGATGAGTTGAAAAATAATTGTACCCGTGGTATAATGTCAACACATGCATGGCAACGACGATGTAAACCCCTTCTTCAACCTCTACCTGTAGCTTTATAACTAAACTGCATCTACCAGCAAAATTGCTAATTAACATGACAATTGACATCACCAGCAGCACAGATATGAAAAAAACCACAGACAAATCTTAAGACTGGTGAATTATATGTGCAGTTAAGTTCAAAGTGACAAAGCACTTGCAAACAACATTTAGGTATATGAGACAACAAATAATCAGTCAAAAGTTTCACTCAACCAATCACAAAAGATGACCCCCTACTCTAAGCCTTCCTGGTAGCGATCTAGAATCCCTTGCTTTGACTCAAATAATCAGGCACAAAGAGATATACAACCAAATATCTCTTTCTTCACAGACTCTTCCTTCTTCGACAAGGTGAGCTCAGTGTGGCACGGGGAGGACATCTAAGCTGCACCAGGTAGGTAAATAGGATGTTACGCTGCAAATAAAGAACCGTTCATAACATAACAAATTTTAACTTTAGAAAGAGGTACAGATATAGTATGATGGAATATAAAACCATTCATTTCATCTAAAAAAATATTAAACTCAATTATACTGCAGTGCTCTAAAATACATAAATAAACTCAATTATATGTTAAGTGATACTCTAAAACGGTACTTATTGAATTCTTTTATTATTCATCTAAGTGTTTTAGTTAAACATAAAAGAAAAGAGCTCTTATTGTTAATGTCACAGTGGCATGTTGCTTACTGACATGAGAATGATTGTAGGTTGTAGCCATGTTCAGGTAAGATAAAAGGAATTAAATAGCAATTGCTGCATTTTGCAAGAAGCACCAGTGAGCAACACGTACTGACCGTGTTGAAATCTAACCTACTAATTGACATACTATCTTAGCTTAGTTAGATGTAACCTGCAGATTTCAAAACAAGACATGAATAAATTTGCCATGCCAGCTACGTCATTTGTTGAAAATAAATCCTATCTAAACTTTACCTGAATAAGAAGGTCCGCCAAACAAGTTAAAAAATTTCCCTGCGTCCCCTTAATTATTGTTATTTATGCATACTACTTAGTACCCGTTCCATGAATGGAATGAAAATAAAGCCGCTAAAACAAAAACTCATTGTCAGGTTTCTCTACCAAATAGTTTGGATCCTCTATTACTCCATTAATGCAAACAGAAGCACATAGACTAAATATTCCTAAAACTACCAAAAATTGGTCAGACAAGCATATGCTTTTCCTTTAGAGTACATAATCACCGTGTCCGATCATTCCATAAGTTCTTCTAGGCATCTGTCAAATTTTCTGAAGGAGAAGGTAGCAGCATAATAATGTTGACAATTTCACACATATACAACCAGTAACCAGTAGGACACTTCTATAAGTTCTTCTAGGCATATGTCAGAGAGCAAAAGGATCATCTGTTGACCCTATTAGTACTTAGTTAGTGGAAATCTGTATTAACATTGATTAATATTTTTAGATTATGGTATTACTTTTTTGCTGCTTGGTGCTTACCGACAAGCCAAAAATAAGAATTTAGCTATGTGCAGACCTGAGTTTTCAGAGATGTTCAATTATATAAGTTTGACACCACCTAAAACTGGCTTTCCTAAGACAACCTACTTGGCAAAGTATATTCTAGGTTCAGAAAACAGGGCAGTATAAAATTCTGGATTCACAAAAACAAACATAGAGAACACATGGGCCACAAAGAGAACACATGGATGGTTGCCTCCAACTGCCTGTTGATTCTGGAGAGAATTGGAGTGACGAAACATACAACCACATCTTCCTGTTAGGATCTAAGCTAATGAAGATTACTTAATGTAGCACTATAAAAGAAACTTCAAGCAAGTGCAAACATTGAGAGGGGACAATAGTGGACAATGCATTGTCTATGAGTAAACTACTACAACCATAGTCACGTCAAAGCTCAGGAAAAGTGTAGCTGTTCCTGAAATTCAGTTCAATTCAGTCACACATTTCACGTTTCAAAGGTGGGGCAGCAAGAAAAGCAACCTGAAGCTGCTATGGCGGAGCCAGCTGCAGCTTCCATGTTGTCGTTGGCCCGCCGCGCCGGAACACACCCCCATGCTCAGCGGACGAGGACAAGTAGGTTGATGTTCTTGACTGGCCTCTAATACGAAACGCACCAATCTCCTCTTCATCCTTGCCCTTGATATCAAGCAGCGGAGCCTGGCCCCTCTCCACCTCAACCTAGATCTAAAATTTGTTTGCTGCACATCCATGTATACGAGTTATAAGCAATTGAAATTTTAATTAGTAGTCAATCCTGGATTTCAAGAAATGCTAATAAGAAGGTCAAATCAAACTACCTTGCAATCGAAGAGCACCCAATAATCAGGACGAGGCGCAACCATGGCACGGACAGGCGCGGCGGGACACGGGACAGCCACGACGGAGCGCGGTGCGGAAACAGAGGAAGAAGAAAGAGAGCCTGGGTCTGCCGTAGGCGAGGACGAGCGGCCGGAGGAAGGGGCGATGGTGGTTCGCCGCCCGTGGCTCGTGCCGCGACGCCGTCTCTGCAGGAGAGGAGCCGCCGAGGGCGGACAGGCGCGGCGGGATGTGGGACGGCCACGACGGAGCACGTTGCAAAATCAGACGAAGGAAGAAGAAAGAGGGCCTGATCTGCCATAGCTGAGGACGAGTGGCTAGAGGAAGGGGTGATGGCGGTTCGTTGTCCGTGGCCAGCACCGCGACACCTTCTCCTTGAGGTGGCACGAAACAGGAGGAAGGACCAAACCGAGTGAGGGATGTGGAGGAGGGAGGAGCGGCAATGGCCTAGGGAGGTGATGGAGAGGGTCAATGGTGGCGCAACAATCACATGGTGGAGGGGCACACGGCGGTGGCCGAGCGTGGGTGCGGCATCCTCGGCGTGCTTTGCCCCAGGAGGGGCAAAGGGGAGTCCGCGTTTTGTTTTGGGCGAGGGGGCGAGGTGAGTTTACGGTGAAGGTCGGTGAGGTAGAGATTTGACGAGGGCAAGCGGCCGAGCGAAGAGGCGCATGCGAGCAGAGGGCATGGGCCCACATGTCGGCGCCAAAATTTTACAGGGACACTTATGGTCGCCAGCTTCACCAGGTATTGGTAGACGGGTCCTCATCACCCTTTTTAGGAGTAGAGATATAAAACCCATGTGGTCTAAAGATGAAATACGTTCCTTCGAGGAATGGTTAAAAGGAACGTTCGAGGAATGGTTAAATTAAATGAGATCTCCTGTTACAAACAGACTAAAATAGCCAAAAATTAGTTTACACGATGGAACTTTTTATAACCCAAATGCCAAGTAACTGAACCGGACTAGGAATCAGATCAGGAAAGAATCCAAATGCCACTACACGACCCCAGTTGTATAATATACCCACACCACGATATTTGCTGCCTACTTATTCCGATACAACAGCTGTATTCTCACTCTGCAAAATAAAATAATCACAAGGGCAAATATTAACAGTAAGAAGCTTTTCTTTCCAGCCAAATGCTGCTTACAGGACGGCACATTGAACCGCTGGCTTGTGAATAAGATCTGCCATGGGTTTGAGAGATTGATTTGGAACTGGCAGCAGCTGAATCTACATTCTGCAGCAGTATACAGTAAGGCAAAAATTTCAAGCATCACTTCCTGTTGGTTCTTCGTCATTAGCTTTGTGTTTGACGGTGAATTTGCAGTATCCAATCAACGTAACTGCTTGTTCCAGCCATCTGGTCCTCAACAAGGTTAGATAGAAGCAGATAGCCTTCTCTTGGCTGTTCACCCTGTCGCACCACACGGCATAGCTGGTGATAAGAAGGATCCTTCTCCCGCAGGGTTCTTAGTATTTTCATGAAATTTCTTGACAACTCATTGTCACACTCTCTCAATAAAACCTGCAACACGCCCCACTTTAGTGCACATGCAAACCCAAATATATGGTACACTACACATTTACTGTAAATTTTCATACAAGAGCATTTATGATAAAGCACATAGAAGAACATAAATTTAGCCAGCAGTACTATTATGGAGTGGAAAAGTTGTACCTTAGATAGGTCAGGGTAGTTTGCCAAGCTCACTCCAAGAATGTTGTTCATGAGTTCAGGTGGGAGCATCCTACCTAACCACACTAAGAAAGTGAAGCCATCATCAAGGAGGTACAAACCTCCAGTATCTAAACACTGAAATGTTAATGGCAATCGCTTCAATGAAGCATCAATCTTATTTGGTTCCTGCAAAACACAAAAGATAGTTTTGAATCTTTCGATTAGTGTTAGGTAAACTTGTTTAAACTACAAAAAGGATAGAAATGATGCATCATAGTGCAATGCAAATTAAGCTAAAAATGTCTGGCTCTATCACATTTTATTTTAAACTAAAAGCATAATAATTGAGGACTTGTGAAACTATTTCAACAGACTAAACAGATCTTGTGCAAGTGAACATACTGGAAATAATTGTTTTTTGTTGATGACAAATTTGATTTGGGTGGTTTGGGCATGGCAAATCCACAAGCAACACTGGCTAATAGCAACTAAATCAGCTTAGTGGGAGGGAACAACATACCATTGTTAATACTTCATCAACTCTGTACAGAGAAGGATAGATAAAATTGAGCAGCCTGTTTACAGGCAATATCATCATGCTGAAACCAGCAGCACATCGTTCATCAAGAGAAACATCTGCATAACCTCCACGGAGAGCAAGAGATTTGCAGATAGCCAGGATGTATAATGGCAAAAACCTTAGAGATTCGGGAAAAATCAGTCTCCCGCCTATCCGGTGTTGTACAACATATAAATTGCGGTATTCCTTCAGACTTCTGACGAGCTTTAACTGTAACTGCTGCCGGACACTGTCCAGCTTATCAGACAGTGAATTTTCAACCGCTGCAGGATGTGATAATCAGTAAACTGTGTAATAACCATATAACATGTATATCGACATTTACAAAAGAGGAAGGGTATCCATATATTACTAACCAATTCTACCCAACAATGACACAATGGCACCAGTATCTGCTTGACGATACATTTCACTAAGATCTGTGACCACAGGTGCAGCTGCTGTGTGGACCCTGATACGCCTTTCACCAGAGGATGATGTGTATCTAATGGGGGTTGAGGACACAATAAGCAAGTACCACATGAATGCATAATATTCTCAAAATATGAAAAGGACAAAAAGTGTACATATACCAAAAAACAAAAAGCCAACAACATGGTGTGCGGTGAGTATATAAACGGACCAAAAAAAAATCAGGGAATCAACAGAATTATATTTTCCTAAACGACCATTTATGATGGTTAAGACATGCAAACACACCATGGTGGCCAACTGTGTTTAACAAACGTTTAGCCTAATCAAATGGCCATGTAGTCCACTTTTTCACTAAACAAGGACGGCTGACTCTTTATCATTTTCTTTTAACAAACGTTTAGCCTAATCAAATGGCCATGTAGTCCACTTTTTCACTAAACAAGGACGGCTGACTCTTTATCATTTTCTGTTTAGGCGAACACTCAGACATTGTTTTTTACAATACTTCCCATTAAATGGCACACTATGATCCATATGTATTGCTATCTGAACAGCTTTTTGCTAATGACAATTTGAAGGAGTGATATTCCAATGTAAAAATATCATCTATTGTTAGAGGTAACACAGATTTTGATTAGCCTTGAGGCAACTAACCCCAGGCGTCTCCTTCATATATATAGAGAAAGACAGATATTGCATTGATTACAAACAGCTCATTAGAGCTAATCAAAATCTGCCTGGGTACCCGCACAACTCTTGGGCTACCGAAGGTCTTTAATGACAGAAATTAACTAGCACAGTTATCTAAGAAATGCTTAGGAAGCAGGGCTTATTAACTACATCTATAACAACAATTTTTTGCACTGAAATCAAGGAATATGCGCAAGAATGCATATAATCATAAGAGTAGTGCAAATCAGATTGAGATCAAAGGATACAGCAATGCCACTTGGAAGTATACAGTCTGGGTGGTCATTAATGTCTCCTCCAGCGACAGTTGCATTGCAAAAGCTTTATCAGAGTCAACAGCTGGAAGGGCTAACAGGTCTGTGGACCGAAGCATGAAATGACCATGATAGGTTGTGAACCGTACTCCTGAAACAGATGTTACGGGAGTTAGATCAAAACATAAACTACCAAAGACAATTAGAAATAGAAAATGAAGGTAAATGCAGCTGTGGATGAACCTTTTCCACATCTGATACGCATAACAGATTCCCAGGCAGTCTCTCGTGTAAGGTCCCTATTAAGCTCAAGTTTAAGTTTGTCTCCATGTGTAGGTGCCTGGAATGATGGATAATGGTACACCTGACCACCAGTATACTTTGCCAAAGACCCTAAAAAATTCACATATAGCATAAAAATAGAGTACCAAAAAAAACACCAATTCAAACATTCCGGCAGCAAATTCTCACCCAAAGAAGCTATATCAGAGTACTTCTCGCTGAAAGAAAATATGTCCACTGCGATCTGATTTTTTGTGAATTCAGCAGCCATCTGTTTGTAGAAGGGATCTTCTGGTACCCTCAAAGTATGCTCCTTATCCGTTCCATATGCACGAACATCATCTCCTCGAAGTCTCAAACGACCAATACCAAGAGATGGCAAAGTACTCTGGAAGACAAGCAACTTCCCCCCAATTTGACTCTACAAAGGGATTTCATAAATGTCCTTAATTTTGGTGCAAATAATAAGGTGATAATGATATAAAGGAATAATTAAATATTCATTTTAATGAAAATTCTCACATTGAATATTACATGCATAGAATAGAAATAAGAATCATACCATAACCATGAAAGCTGCTTTAAGTGCTGGACCAAGAGCAGACTCCACATTTACATTGTCATGAAACATATTTGGCAAGCTATCAAGAAATGACTCCACAACATGTCTTGAGTCGACCAAATTAACCAAGAGGTCATCAGGCAATGGTAGAAAAACATCATCCAAATCAGCAACCACCATCATTTGAGGCTGTGACAAAGAAGACTGATACAAGAAGACCATACAGGTTGATTCAGTACAAATTGAATGTGACATTCAAAAATTGCCATGTATTGCAAAACAAAAGGTGCAAGTTTGAGTTGAAGAATGACTATGCGAGAGATGTTGAGCATGCCTTGAAGTTATGAAAATGCAAGGTGCTGTCGAAGGTTAAGAATCCAATCTGTGTTCGCGGAAAGCCTGGAAGTTCATCGAGGCATGATTTGATGGTCTTTGCAACAACCTAAAGAAATAAATGGCAGTAAATAATGTGAGTCATTAAGGAAAAAATAAAAAGATGTCAATCAGAAAAATTTTAAACGCAGATAAACCATACCTCAAGCAATCCGCTCCGAACTGCAGATACTGACACATCAATAAGAAAGAAATAGGAAGGCGGCATTGGTGGCCGCACCATATATTCTGTTGGAGCAACAAACTCTACAGTTCCCTTGGAAAGTTCAGGCCTTTGATCAGTATCATACCTTCTGCCACTAGCATCAAGTGCACAAAAGTACTCTCCAGGAACTGCAGTAAAAGAAAGCACGGTTTCCATAAAGCAGTTCATGGGAGAGGGTTTCTAGGGAATTATGTAGCATAAAATAGGCATATTATGAAAATATATCTCATGATGAATCTAGAGACACTTATTTGGTATCATAAATATTGATACTTTTTTCTATAAACTTGATCAAACTAAAAATGATTTGATTTGTACTAGAAAGACTGCAGGGGTAAATAAGTTTTCTAATGAAATAAATAATTTCAAAAAGATTAAATTCTGGAATGAACTTTAATTGAATAGCAATCCTTGATCTGCCAATTCTCAAGACATTATACATCAACATTAAACAAACAAATCCTTAATTTTACTAGAAATCCTAAATGGTTCTTTATCACTAGAAATTTTTCCATAGCATGTATCAATGTACGACTGCTGTTACCATCTGAATAATAGCAATCGAAAAGTTGATCACAAATATAACTTTTTTCAAAAAAAAAACAAAAATAGAAAAGACAAGTACTCTATTCATTGACACATGTTTCATGTTAAAAAAAGTGTTGCTTCTTTGGTATGGGGTGCTGGTTTTAAAAAAAAATCACATCCTGTATAGAATGGCCACTTGGCTAGAAGATTTCGCCTGCTAATTCTACATTTCAGTTTTTGTGTAAACCGTCCTACATCATAATATTCTCTCCTTTCAAACTATAGGGCTTCTTCAGAGTATGTGAAAGAACTAAGAAGGATGAAACGAGAGAAAGGGAGAAGGAAATAACCATGCATTGCCTATTTAATCACATTGGAAATATTAGAGAGAAGAGTTAAAGATTGTATGTAGGTCAGCAAGGAGGTAATAAGTGAGGGAAAAGAAGGTAACATATAAACATATAAGAATTGTATTTTGAAAAGGCAGAGAAAACTATGCGCCTTATAACTTTGGAAGACATGGAGTAGTATGCTATGCTAGTCATCACACTACACCAAGAACATAGTACAAGGAAGTTGAGGAAAGGTCCTTAGTGGTTTCTGCATCTAAACTGTGTCATTCAAAGTAGTGAAACAATCTTTCCTATCTATCACAAAAATGGCATATATAGTTACTGCTTTTTGGAAATAATATGATGGCTGGTTGAAATCAATAGTAATCAGACATGAAAAGTCATTTGTGTACCAGTATGTTCCTTTTAAGCCATTCCATAACACAGACTGGTACTTGAGCTAAAGCTCGGGATCGCTATAATTACCGTCATTGAGCAACGTGCAAAGATTGCAGCGCCATTTCCTTCCAGCATCTGCAAATGTTGCATAAGGATTTATGTACGTCCTGCATCTTCGACAACGAATGACACCGGCGGACCCAAAGTTGATAACTGGCACTTCCTCCTGAGTGACGAGAAAGAAGCATGTCAAGAAAAGAGCCCATTCAATGGAAAATAGAAACAGATTATAAAACATTAACAGTTCATTACCCCATCAGGTGATTCTGCAAGAGGGTGTACCACAGCTCCAAGAGGCAAATGCCACCTGGAGACCAATGACTGAGATGCAGGGATCGCATGGGTTGTCAGCCGGAAGTACCTCGGGTGGCAATTCAATGGGTATGCCTCCATAAGCTTAACTGGCTCCTCATCACCATCCAAAGGCCTTGGCAGCCCTTTTACATCAACACCAGGGTCAAGTGACCCAGGCGCAGAACTCAGTGCTAACGACTGGAAGTCCTCCACTAAGCTCTGAAGTGTGCCTCCGACTGGAGGGCCAGCATACGCTGCCTGGTTACCAAACGTGGCAGCAGGTCCCATTGGTGGAGGAGGCATAGTCTGCACTGGTTGTTGAAATGCTGGCCTTGACATCGGGAACTGAGGGTTCGCGGGTGGTGCACCGGTGTAATACCCTTGCGTCTGTGGCGGCCTCGCATATGTCGGTGGCGGAGGCAAAGGACCTCCCGTGGGAGATTGCGGCTGCGCAAGGGAGGACGGCGGAGGGCGAAAAGGTGCTGGTGCAGCAGCAAAGGGACCAGTCGGCGGTGGTCCAGCAGCAAAGGGACCCTGAGACGGTGGAGGGGACGTAAAGGGGCCCTGAGACGGTGGAGCAGAGGCAAAGGGGCCCTGAGACGGTGGAGCAGAGGCAAAGGGACCTTGCGACGGCGGTGCGGAGGTGAAAGGGCCCTGAGGCGGTGGACCAGCTCCAAAGGGTCCCTGTGACGGCGGTGGACCGGCTCCAAAGGGTCCCTGTGACGGCGGTGGACCTCTGAACCCACCCATTGCGGCGGGTGGCGCAGCCCCAAAAGGGGGCGCCGTAGCACCAGACTGAGGAGGCGGCAGCACTCCCTGCCGCGGCGGCGGGGCGAACGGGCCACCGGCCGCGGCCCCAAACGGTGGAGGCGGGACAGCTGCGCCGGGCACGAAGGCTGAGACAGGGCGGCCGGGCGGCGGCGGCGGCCTCTCGTTCCCCATCGGCGGCTGCATCGCGTCGGAGAACCTGCGGAATCGGGCGGCGGAGACGGAAGCGAGATGAGACAGGAGCCTTTTTTTTTTTCTGCGCGCGTGATCCGCGTGTTTCCCGATCGGATCCTGCCGGCGCGGCCTCGGATCTGGCGGGAGCGGTGAGATTCGGGGGCAGGACGTACCGAGATCGAGGCGTTGAGGCGGCGCTCCGGCGGCGACCAGGGCGCCGAGACGGCGGGGGCGGAGGCTCAGGGGCAGCAGCCGGATGCGGAGGAGGCGACGCGAGCGAGCGAGGGTTAAAAACGAACCAAGGGAGAAGAGAAGGCCGGCTTTGGGATCGTATGTCGCCGCAGTCCGCAGTCGCCTCCCCTCCCGAATTCTACAGTCGGCCCAAACGGATTTCTATCAAATTCGTAAAATCGTCTCGTTTTCAATCAAATTATTAATTTGAGTCCGTGAAAGTTGTACTCGCTATGTGCGTGAAAACGAGTTGTCTTAAGTCAAAATTTTATAATTTTAACTAAACTTTTTTTAAAAAAAAACTAAAATTTATAGTACCAAATTAGTACCAATAAATTGTCATAGAATATATTTTCATAAATTTATCATAGAAAAAAGACCTATCAAGCGTTAATCGTAAATAGAGACAGGAGTGTTACATTTTTTTTACCCATTTTGTAGAATAAAAAAGCTATGATTTATTTTATGATAATTATGACATCTATAATATAAATTAATGTTGCTAGTAATATTATAATGTTCTACTAATTATGTATGAATTAAAATAGAATCTTGATAGTTATTTTTTTCTTCGTTGTAAGACACAAAAATATTTACTCGTAAATAAATATATCAGAACTTTTTAATTTTTATATTATCAATGTGTTGTTACAGTTAGATATTATAAGTTCCTTGATTTCTTATAAAGACCAATAAAAAAAAGTAATTCTATATAGACTAGTAAAATTATCCGTGCATTGCAATGGAACTGTGGTTTAATTACTATCTTGTCGGCGATGGCAATGGTAGTATGATAGAGCGAGTTTGAGCATAGCGGTCACTGCAAGACGACTTAAACTGGCAGCATGACGGGTACGGCAGCACAACGTGCAATCTCACCAGCCACGACCAGGCAGCCTGTATCATGGCACGCCGGCCACCATGCAAACTTGGGCTAGCACTGCACAACGATAAGGTGGGCAGCAAAGTGCCCGTGTGGACATGGCTCCTATGATGACGTGGGATGGGCTGACTGCCATGGTTGAGCCAACATACAACCTTCAGTGTCCTTAGCAATTAAGAAGAGCAGTGTGTATGGAGAAGACATGATTATACTAGTTTGTAGAGATTAGCCTGACAAAAAATAGCTAGATATCATAAGGGTTTGTTGATTGCTCTACTATCGGTCTACCTAATACAATGGGATGGGTAGGCTCTCACATTTTCATAATACTTGATGTATATGCTATGTCTTATCTTGTCATTGTTGTTTTTTACACCCTCGAGAACCCAGGAAAATAGCAAATAGACACCACGGAACCAAAACACATGGGGACCGAAAAATAAAAAAGAAAAATGGATGGACATAAA
The DNA here is from genome assembly GCF_000003195.3 of Sorghum bicolor. Classification (NCBI taxonomy): domain Eukaryota; kingdom Viridiplantae; phylum Streptophyta; class Magnoliopsida; order Poales; family Poaceae; genus Sorghum; species Sorghum bicolor. The sequence continues at coordinate 1,837,356 of NC_012875.2, read as the reverse complement.
TACCGACCGAAAGAAATTAATCTAGAAAATATTGTCCAAACATAAACAGAGATGGTAAAAATGAACGAAAAATAAAAAGACCAAAATAATATGTAAGATAACATGAGATACGTCTACAGATTTAAATTTCTACTTGTTTCTTGAATTTGGATTAGAATTTTATTTATTTCGTATTAGAATTCCGAATTAGGTTATATGGGATCCGAATATATTTGAATTGGAATTAGGATTCCCAACTATTCAGGACTGGGGGGATTCTCCTGCTGGTCAGTACAACCGATATATGATTTGGTTTTGGTTTTGGTTTGGGTTTGGGTTTCCTGTCTGTTCTTGAGTTTAGTTTTGTTTGCATCTATTTCTCTGTCCGATCCTAAGTACAGTATGCTCTTGGTTTGTGTCTATGATACTGGTTCTGGATTGGTTGGTTTTCTATGAATATGTACATATTCGATTGGCTATTTTCTCTTTTTTTTCTCTCTCGATGAGCCAACATGTTTTTTCACGAGCCAACTTTCTTTCTTTATTTCAAGTATCACCCACCCTCGCTTGGTCACTGGAAGATTTTTTTATTGCAAATATATCACCTAGGCGGAATCACAAAAGGACGACTGGATTTTTTTTTTTTTTTTGCATTTGGAGTGATGCTTTTTGCGCTAGTAACAAGAAAATCTGGAGCGCTCGGTGACTGTGGGCTTATAAATATCTATACCCTCATGCTTAACATAGACTGCATCATCGGAGGTTATCTGGCCCACAAGATGAAGGCACACAACACTGGTCAACGTGTACCGCAATGATATAAGAAAATATTGTACCAAATAGAATATTTTATTTGTAACTCTGTCCCTTCACGGTATATAATGAGGAGCGAGGGTCCGCTAGAGGACATATCTCATTACATTTCATATCATCAATGCAATCAGACGCAAGACATAGATATTACGCTCTCACGGCGGCCGAATCTGAACAAAATTTCTTATCTGTGTCTTGCGTCACCATCTAGATCGTAGCTTGCGCACCTGTCTACTGACATTCTATTACCTTGGGCATACCCCTAGATAGACTGCCGACCGTATTTTGTTGACCGTGGCGTGCCAAGTAGGGGTGTGTGTACAGCTTCGTAGACGAGCCAGATGGTCATCATCCCTGACTTCGTGGCCATGGCGGACGACCTCATGTTCACCATCGACCAAATCACCTGGACCACCGGCCTTGACAACTTCACCGTCACGATCATAGAGGAGGCGCAGATTCGATCTACATCGTTCACCTTTTCACCGACGTCGGTTGTAGCTTCAACCACGCTAGCTACAGCTCCGACCACTCCAGCAACGTCTCCGACCACGTTGATAACGCGTTACCCGCACCTCTGCTACAAAGGGAGGCAGATCGACAACACCGACTTGCTCGGGGCTATTGACCAAGTTGCTTGGCCTACTTGCTCTGATCACCTGTCATATCACAATAATGATCGCCACGAAGAACGTCGTCGCTATGACACCGCGACCACCGTCATGACAACACGTTAGAAAGCTCGAGGGCCACACAATTTTGTCGCCACCGAATAGACGTCTGTCCTTCCGTCTAAAGATAAGTGCACTTCTAATATTTTATTTATTTTTGGCATAAATTTTGTATAATGTCCTTGATATGATTATCCTTCAAACAACTTTTTGGTAAGCCGATTAGTTTTTTCTCCTACACGAGTTTTTCAGAGCCGACACTGTCTCCGACTTCTCCCCACACGTGCACGAGATCTGTCCTCTGCATTCCGGGTGGTCCGCAATAGCTCTCTAGCGAGGCTAGCAATCCTACGTGTGCCTAGGCTCCGTGTCTCATGCTCCAGATTATTGGTCAGACCAGAGCTGGTGCAAGCTATTGGATGATTTAACTACTCGTGCTAACTTTAATATAACATAAAAGCTAAAAACTTATGTCAGCGTTGATTTTTTCTCTAGAGTTTTTTACATCATATACTACCTATTCTCCGTATTTATTTTCAGGAGCTTGGCCCAGTCAACAAGCTACGTCCGGGAATTTGTCGATCATTCCCTACATCGTGCTCGAGGACTGCTCCGACCACCGAGCATGTTTACATTTCCAACCATGCTCGGGGACTCGTCGACCTGTCCTTACGCTCTGCTTGAGAACTGTGTCGATCATCGAGCACGTTTACATTCACAACTGTGTTCGTGGACTTGTCAATCACTCTATATTGTATTCAAGGATTGCTTCGATCACTCTTCGACTATAGCTTAGAAACTGCTCTCCTTGGTTACATATGAATTATACTCATATACAACTGAGGGCAATTTTAATTTTTAGACCTTGCTACAAGGCTCATACGTCGCCTTCCAGCAAGCTCGGGGACTACATTGGTACGATGCACCTAGCGATGCATCTCAATATCAGAATTTCTATGTGGACTTTTCTTTTTAGACCCTGGCACCACATGTCTATGTCACCTACTACCAGGCTCGGAGACTAAGTGGGCACACTTCACCTTACGGTGAATATGCTTACTTTTTCAAACCCTACACTTTTCAGAAAAGTAAAGTGGACACACTTTATCAGGAAAGAAATCTTTTTCTCAAGAGCATCATGCATTATTCGGACAACCTGCTTCTTTCGTATCAATGGTGGTCGACTGTCTTCTGAGCTGGCCGAAATGTTGTCGCAACTGCTCGAACTTTTCTACTGGTCGGAGACGTCAAACCTGACTGGTCGAAGAATCTCAAGATGACGTGTCCCACCACAATACATGGAGCTCGGGGACTAGTTGTGGGGTATAATCCCCTATACTCTCATGGCTCGACATGGGTCGCATCGTTGGAGGTGGTCTGGCCCATAAGATGAAGGCACGACGTTGGTCGGCGTGCACCATAAGACTAAAAAAGATATTATACCAAATATGATACTTTACTTGTAACTCTGTCCCTTCACAATATATAAGGAGGGACGGGGGTCCCCTAGAGAACAGATCTGATTACATCTCATATCATCAATACAATCAGACGCAGAACGTAGGTATTATGCCCTCACGACGGCTGAACCTGGATAAAATCCTTAGTAGTGTCTTGTGTCACCATCTAGTTCGTAGCTTGCGCACCTGTCTATCGATAATCTACTACCTTGGGCATACCTCTAGGTAGACTGCCGACCGTATTTCGTCGACGATGACAATGTATTGTTTTCTTTGCAAAATAATATTGCTATTATTTTATATATAAGATGAACGAAACTATGTCCATGAGTATTCGAAAAGGGATTTGTGTTCTATTATTAGGACTCTTCCTAGTATTATCATATTATTAAAATATGTTTTGTTTAATAATACTTTTGTCCTAGTTTTTTTAACACACACTCGTCTCTATGAACATATGTATGCATACCTTACTTTTATGAGCACCTTCAAGAACCGAGTTAGACCAGTCCTAGTTGTATTCGTGGGGTTGGACTGGTATGAACATCATGTATGTGTATTAGGATCCTAAAAGGAAAAAGTTCAAATTACTCCCCTCAAGTTTAGTATATGTCCAAATTACCCTTTAAATTTACAATTGATTCAATTTACTCCCTCCAACTATTTCAGTTGGTCTCATTTACCCCTTAGCATGATTTATTATTTCAGTTTTTCCACGTATTAGTTGAGTTTTAGTATCAACTTTTGTATATAATAGAGAATATTATAAGTTATGTTAGAAAAAATATATACCAAATTTTGATAGCTTAGGAAATTTAACAATAAATTAACAGTAGGGATATAATATCATATAAAATATAATGATGAAAAATTCATAATGTATTTTTCTAAAACAAAATACAATGTCTTCTATCACCTCACAAATTTGAAACTAAAATTTGGTTTGTACATAGAGAAACAAAAAAGAAAAATCTCTTTAAGGTGTTAGTTGGACCAACTGAAATAGCCGGAGGGAGTAAATTGAACCAAATGTTAGTTTAGGGGGTTATTTGGACATAGGACAAACTTGGAGGGGGTAATATAGACTTTTTTTATTCTAAAACGTGATAGCTATGGACAATATAAAACATGAGAGCTATAGACAAACGTAAAGAGAGACAATTTTTATATCTAATGGAGTTAGTTAGAGAAAGATGGATCAAAAAATAGATGGATAAAAAATATGCTGAAATTTTAGGTGTAGATTACATCCTGCCTCTTAGTATATAATAGTGTAACTCGCAAATTACTGCATGTTTATAAGGTTTATATGTATATTAAGATTTAAATATTAAAATTTTTTAGCAACAATTTAACTAACAACTTTGAATTGCTATAACATAAAATTGATATGATTAGATTTGTAATTAAATCTACTATCTACTACCTCTATTCTAAATTATAAATTATTTTTACTTATATATATATATAATTTGTTATATATCTAGATATACATTATATCTAGACTAGATGCAAAACAAAATAGATATACCAAAAAATCAAAGCAACTTATAATTTGGAATGGAGGGAGTAATTATCATAAGATTATAAATACAAAATTATAAAATAAAATAAATTGATGATCAAAGTGTAATTTAGAAGATCATGTCATGTTAAGCTATGCCTTTATAAAATAGAATGGAGGAATTAATAAATGAACTTATTCACATATAGTTTGAATGTATTCAGCCTTTGAGGTTTTTATTATTATATATTTTTCCCAACTATTGATGCTAGTTAACTTACTCAGATCTAGATCCTTATAATGTAACTGACTCGTCTTATTGGACTTGCTATACAATCAATATATTTTTTTTGCTTTGTTAGTTGCTTACTTAATAGATTTCGTTTTTTGGATGTGGTTAATCATAGTCTATATCATGTTTCATCCTTTAGCTTTAACATGCTAGTTTCAAGTTCAACTCGATAATGTTATGCTTGCGTGTCTAGCTTCTTATTCCTTCTTATTAGTCCTTTTACATATAGGAAGAGCTCACCATCAAAATTGCAAACTACTAACTCCACATTTCTTGCCATAGCCAATATATAGGTGACACATTTGATCCAAATGACCTTTTATGGAGGTCACACATTTTTAGGTCTTGTGCTAGAGATAGTAGCATTGGAAGAAGAGGGTGGCTACTTGAGGGAGTGGTAAACAAAGCCAAAACATTTGTATAGTCCAGTATTAAGGTGTGCAACATCATAGCATTGTGTAAGATACTAATTTGATGGTGACAAGAAATAGGAATACATGGAGTCCAATAAGTGAGTTATTAGGTATTCAATAGATTCTCATGTCCATTTTTTAAAAACAAATAAGTAAACATTTTTTTATTTTCGGAATGTGAACAAAAGTTCAAACAAATTAGTAAAAGAGGATCATCAAGATATCATGATGTTCCATGAGTAATAGGCCACATAGACTCTAGTGCAAAAGACTCTTAAAAAACGTTTAATGGTGGAGCCTCACCTCAACTATGCACCATGCTTTTAATTAGGCACATCCTTTCAATAATCCTAGAAAAATGATCAAGTCAAGATTCCCTATAAAACATATGGAGTAGCATGCTTGCTCTAGATTTATATGAGTCTAAGTAAATGTCCTTTTCGTGTGCAAAAGTTACAATATCAACTTCGTTAGCTATACACTGCACTGTAAAAGAAGTCCACCATCCTTGGCAATGGTGTCATGGATGAGCACGGGAACACCAACAGCAACAGGCAACCGCCTGACTCGATGATTGTGGCACAAACTCTTTGCTCCAAATCGATTGCAAGAGCAACACATCAAAGCAGAAGCCAAGTTGATGAGGAAAGAGGAACACATGATAAAAAAATCTTGCCCGTCTAGAAGAGCCGATTCAACTCGTTAGCTTGGGAAAGGTTGTCCTTGCTTAGACGGGCTAGGTTGCTAGGCAAAACTAGTTTTTGGCATTTTACAAAACATGTAACCTTACTTGACAAGGTGATGCAAAGCCTTGCCTAAGAGCAACTCTAGTAGAAGCCCTCAAATCAGGGTCCTACTTTTGTTTTGGAGACCCCTCATTTTAAGGGCCTTTCATTTGCTCCAACATGAGCCCTCAAATTTATTCCAATGGACAAATTTCTCTCCCCCATGCTCTATTGATTAATGTATGCTTATAGATGAGGATACTGCGCGTGCACTTCTTTGCACATCTTCTTCACCATTGGACAAAAGGAGCGACAAGGAGGAAAGAAGGGGGTCATGACGGAGGAGGAAAGCAATGTGGATTCGGGGGATTGCCACATCCGGCGACTTCTACTTCGTGCTTTGCGACTTCTTCATGCAACGGTAGAGGAGAAACGAGGGAAGGAGGGGGTGAAAGGTCCTAATATGGCTAGAGGGGGGGGGGGTGAATAGCCTATTTAAAAAATATACAAACTCACTAGAGCAAGAGGTTAGTAAATAACAAGGCGAAACTTTTTGCTCTAGCTCTAATAGGGTGTTTGCAAGCCACCTATCCAACAATTCTAGTTGATATGATCACTAGGCACACAAGAACTATGTCTCTACTTACACTAGAGAGCTACCTAAAGTTTCTACACAAGAAAGTAAGCTACTCTAGTTTGCGGGAATGTACAATAGAGGGTTTGATCTTTATACCGTCGCGTAAAGAGGATGAACCAATCACAATATATGAACAATCAAGCACCACAAGAATGCCAATCAAACTCAATTGAAACACCGATTTTTCTCCCAGGGTTCACGTGCTTGCTGGCACGCTGCGTCCCCGTTGTGTCGACCAACACTTTGTGGTCCGGCGGTTAATTGGGAGTCCACACCCAAGCTCACCACGAGTACCGCAAGGACCTACCACAAGTGAGGTAGCTCAATGACACACGTAATCCACTAATAGCTGCCTTTGGCTCTCCGCCGGGGTAGGCACAAACCCCTCACAAAACACCAGGAGATGGTCACGAACAATTACCAACTCGTGCCAATGCTTCTTCGCTGCTCCAAGCCGTCTAGGTGACGGCAACCACCAAGAGTAACAAGAAAACCACAGTCAAATCGATCTCCAAGTGCCACTAGATACAATCACTCAAGCAAATGCACTTGGAATCACTCTTAATCTCACAAAGATGGTTAATCTATGAAAGAGATGAGTGGGAGGTATTTGCTTAGGCTCACAAGGATGTCAAGTATGCTAGAATGCCAAAAGAGTGAGCCTAAAGCCGGTCAACACGTATTTATAAGCCCCTTAAACAAATAGAGCCGTTGGCTCTTTTACTGGGCTGAACAAGGGACCACTGGACGTGCTGCGGGTAAGCCACCAGATGCTGGAACAGAGCGTCCGGTGCTCCAGAAACAGCCACGTGTCCCCTACTTAAATCTAGCAGGAGTGGTAGGAAAGCGCGACATGATGCCACCAAGAGGAACCCACATAAAATGTCACAACTTCTTCTCTGGTCGATAGCCGAGACGAGGAGGACTAGCGGAGGATGCGGTGCTTGGAGGTTGCTGGATCTGGTGGCAGCGGTAGAGAAGGCGTGATTGGTGCCACAGGAGGAACTATCGGACCGAGGAGGGACTAATTTAGAGTGAGACACGAGTTCAACGACACAAATTGTCGAGTAGGGGCTCCCTCGAGAGCCGTAGAAATAAGCACCGAAGGCGGGATTTGAGGGTCTCTTAAATTTGAGAGCTCTAGCAAGGCTTATGGTAAACCTTAGTTTTTAGCTCCATACATTTAAGGGCATCTCCAAGAGTTTTCAAAATAATCCCCCAATTTATGATTTTTGGCAAGATTGAAAAAGCACATCTGTAACTACTTCGAATCTATCCTCCCAGTCTTTTGGTGCTCGGATAAATTGACCTCAATCCTCCCAGTCTTTTGGTGCTCGGATAAATTGACCTCAAGGCACGAATAAATACGTGTGTATATCCATCGTGCCAATCTAAGGTGGAAGAATATGTAATAAGAAGTAGGACAAAGTTCCTAATGTAAAGGTATAAGAGAAATAAATTATAAAAATGCTTAGGATGATTTAGAAATAGTTTACGCATACAAGCTCATTAATTTAGCAAGCGGTTTTTAAAAACAAAGCAGCCAAGTCTCTAGTAGAATGCCCCAAAGCAAGGATGAAAATGACATATATTTTTCGACCGTATTCGAGACCGAATCCGTTTAGAAAGGTTTAAATATGTCTATATCCGACTCCGCATATTCAACATCTAGTAGCGTATCGTATCTACATATTTATAATATTAATATCTAATTATATCCTATGCGAGATGACTGATACTGTCTATATTTAAATTCGAATCCGATAAAAAATATAAAAACAAATCTAATATTAATGATATGCGATTTTCTTTCGACGGTGGATATTGGGTGCTAAAATCAGATGGTGAATCTGAGTCGCTTCTCTTCTTCCAGTATCCCCTTCCCTCTCTCTCCCTCACTTTCTTGGCGACGACTACGCCCCGGTGCTCATCTTCGGGCCCAGGTCGCCGGCGCTGCCGTCCTACGCCAGGTGCCCAAGTCTTCTTCAGGCCCTTCACCGGCGACGAGCACCAGCAGGTACGCCCACCCTTTGGTCTTCCCTTCCTGCTGTGCAAAACCGAGCACCCAGACCCTAATTTACTATTTGTATTCGGATCTGACCTAATTACAAGTGTTTATGCATGTATTATGCCTAGTAAACTTCGATTGTTTTGCAAATACTATGGGGTTGGGGTGTTCATGTTTACACCGATGCCCTTTACTGGATCCGCCCCTACTTGCATGTGCAATTGGTAAGTATATACCTGACTGTACAGTGTACAGAGATGGATGAATCATGAATGACAAATTGGCTGTCATTTCTCATGTGCGGCCTAGCATCTTTTTGGAAAATATAAATATTTTTTTTTGGTTCTATACACAACGAAGGCATTGGCCTGCTTCCCTAAGAATGTATATATGCACTTATGCAAGCAAATTAGGATGAATTGTTAGTGTTTGAGACTTCAAATGTATTTGGAAGTGAAAGCGCCTTATGGGCCTCAAATAGGGAATTCTCAAATAGGCCTGACCTTCACCTGGTGCCGCATAATGCTCAGCTCTGCACTATAAATGATTACTACGATGTACTATAGTGGTTTCGATTATATTTTTATGTTATTTTGGCACTTGTAGTATCTTGATCATTAGTTCAGTTTCATTCATTGCATTAGGTGGTAATTCAACAGAAGGTCATGCTAGCGTGATTACAAGTTGGTAGCCATAACTCATAAACATGTGCCTAGTCTTAGGCCCTGTTTGGTTCCTCTTGCTAAATTTTAGCTAGCTAAACTTTAGTCACTTTAGTAGCTAAAGTACCAAACACATTGACTAAAAGGAGCTAAAATAGTTTAGTCTCATTAGTCACCCAAGAGTAGCTAAAATAATTTTAGCTAGCTAAAGTTTAGCAAGGGGAACCAAACAGGCCCTTAGTGCATAGCAGGGCCAGCAGGTGTTGAGTTGTTAACAGAGCTAGTATTGGTGTGTAACTGATCTAGCATTTTATCCTGGCAATTTTTATTTATTGTGTTGTCATCCCATTCAAAGGCTAATTTGCTAATGTCATGCCAAATCCAGAATGTTTTTGTTATTGTATATAGGGCATCTCTTTTGTAATTGCATTTTCTGGTTGCCATTTCAAATAGAATTGTGGTGTGTGAGAGTTGGGTCTCTTGGACCCGTGTAAATTTGTTTCTACCTTAATGAAATGACACGCAGTTCTCCTGCGCTGTTCGAGAAAAAAAAATTCAAATAGAATAAAAAGAAGAAAAAAGGAAACACAAATAACATGATTTCATTGATGTGCTTTTGAGTGCTTGTGATGTTTAGTCAATTAGTTGGTATTTCTGTTTTATTGAATCAGTCAATCAGGGTAGACACTGGACAGACCAGCTAAACCCAGTACAGAAATTTTGCTTCTCTTGTATAAATATCAACATTTCTGGTCTAAGTGTTAAGTGGTTTCATCCACTGCACACCATGTACATTTGATTGCTAAGTATATGAAATCAAGATTCAATATATGCAAACTAATTATCCTAACTGGAACATGAGTTGTCCATAAATTTTATCGAAAACATGGGTCATGGTTTGTGATTTGCATCGATTGAACCTTAAAGTTCTTGTGCTTTTTATAGCAATAATTACAAATGAAGGTTCTTCATTGAAGAATGAGAAAAGAGCAATCAGCTTTTTCCACAGTTAACCCTGGTTAAGATAATGTCTTCTATTGTTTTGCCTGCTTAGAAACAATATTATATATTCCCTCCGTTCCAAATTATAAGTCATTCTAAGAATCTTGGAGAGTCAAAGCATTTTCAAGTTTGACCAAAAATATAGAGAGAAATATAAAGATTTATGTCATAAAATAGGTACACTATGAAAATATAACTAACAAAGAATCTAATGATACTTGGTTGGTACCAAAAATGTTATTATTTTGCTAATATAAATTTGGTCAAACTTGAAAAACTTTGACTCTCTAAGATTCTTGGAATGACTTATAATTTGGGACGGAGGGAGTATTTTATATCTTATATGATTATATGATCTAGCTTCATTGCTGAATGCAGATAGCAATTGCTACATATGTTTAGTCCATGTAATAATTTCTTCGATACTTACAGTGATTCCTGAACAGTTTGCTGAAGATGGCAAATGCAAAGAAGTTGTTCAAGATGGGAAATGCAGATACAGATACTGCTGCACTGCACAAGGAGTGGGATGATGTTCTCTGTCCGATATGCATGGACCATCCGCACAATGCTGTCCTTCTGTTGTGCAGTTCCCATGACAAAGGATGCCGATCCTATATATGTGATACAAGCTATAGGCATTCAAATTGCCTAGACAGGTTCAAGAAAATGAAAGTCAATGATGGGGACAGTCCTTCAGAGTCAAGCTCGTCCATGCCTAGGGGTACAAGAAACCAAAATGTTGTCCAGAGATCTCGTTTTGGTCTCACTGGAGAGAGCCCCAGGCTACACATAGACATATCTGAACCTGATGAAGCTTCCAATCATCAAGATGCCAGTCATAGACCTGCTGCCATTGCTGGAGAACAGGAAGAAAACAACTACAATGAAGGCCCAAATTTGACATTGGAAGCTCATGAGGTTGAGATGAATGGCCCTTCAGAGTCAAGTGACGTGTCAAGCTTAAACCAATTGTTGTGTCCACTGTGCAGAGGGGGCGTTAGTGGCTGGAAGATAATCAAAGAAGCTAGACAGTATTTGGATGAGAAATCCAGAGCTTGCTCACGAGAAGCCTGCACGTTTTCTGGTAACTACAGGGAGATCCGTAGACATGCCAGAAGGGTGCACCCCACAACAAGGCCTGCTGATGTTGATCCATCAAGACGCCGTGCGTGGCACCACCTGGAGCATCAGCGTGAATATGCTGACATAGTAAGCGCAATCAGGTCTGCTATGCCTGGGGCAGTTGTGCTTGGTGATTATGCTATTGAAGGTGGTGAAATGTTTTCACATGACCGGGAAACCAGTGGCCCAAGTGAACCAAGTGGGTCTCTTCTGACAACATTCTTTCTATTTCATATGCTCAGCAGTAGTCCGATTAGATCAGGTGATGAGCCAAGAGGCGCATCAAGGGGCCTGAGAAGGCAGAGAAGACGCTATCTGTGGGGAGAGAATTTGTTAGGTCTCCAATATGATGATGATAATGATAATGATGATGATGATGATGATGAGGGGGAGGACGAAGGGGATGCTGTGGATGAAGAAGTTCAGAGACCAAGGAGTCGCCGGAGGTTCATAAGATCAAGATCAGAGGAGCGGGCGTAATACATTGGTAGCTGTGGTAATTACATTCTTCACTGCTGTGAAGTTCTTTAACCATGAACTCATGATGACTCCTTGCATGATCTTTGCATGCCAGTGGAGATGTGGATGATGTGCTTCCTTGCGTGGTTAAAATGCTGGTGCATCCCTTGGAATCAAAGACCTAAAGGCGAATGGACCTCAAAGTTCAAGTTGAGAAGAATGCACCATCCATGGGCCCCTCTTTAATCAAGAAACACTCATTCTTAGGGCAAAGCTGGAGGTGACATGGAAACTAGCGTTTGGAGATGCTCACTCCATCACAGCTGGTGCTGTCACTGATGCACCATGTCTTCTTTACCTTTTGCACTGCGTATCATCAGTATCTGTTGTATATTCTTTCCATGTTACATTTCATTGAGTCCATGCTGCTACTGTTCTGGCTGATATCCTTGTTCAGCTGAAGCAGTTACAGTTGAATTTCCTGCATCTGATTAACATTATGTGTATACTTATTTCCATCCATTCAGAGCATTTGTGTGTGCGTGTTGTAATTCAAATGGTTGCCATCATTGACTCATTGGCTTGTCAATCCAAACCTTAGGCAAGTTTGATGGCAAGCTGATCTTGCTTGGTGAGACTGTTTCTGAAACCTGGTGCTTGTTTAAATCATTTTATTTTAAGATAAGTTGCAAACAGGGTTCATAAATCACAACGCGTCAACTTAAATAGCAAGTGAGCAATATCTGGCTAAGCTTAATTTGACTTATTGAACAAGCTGTGTCGTATTCACATTTACTTTTGTATATGTAATTTGAAAGATAAGCATAGCAAACGCTCGGCATCTAAACTGGCCTCGCCACTTTGCCCCAGTTGGTCTTTAGCGAGGGGAATCAAAAGGTCTTATAAATCTCTACTATAAGGGAACACTTAAAACTATACTAGGTACACCCTAGCTTGTGTCCCATGCTGAGAGAATTTAACCATTGTTCACCTAGAGATTGTACCCAGTAAATTGTCTCCTTTAAAATCAAGGGCCAAAAATCACAACAAAGGCTTCAAACTCAATCGTGTGGCTACGGTTCAATGGAGGCTTCAACGCTCCTCCCCCGCACCGCGCGGCGCTCGGCGGCCAACGTTCGATCCCTGCTCCAAGAAAATAAAAAAAATTCAAAAAAAAACCAAACACACACGAAAGGAGGAAGGAGGCGGCAGCCGGTCAGGCCTCGCGCCCCTTCCCCTCGCCGTGCAAGCTGACGACCGGGCGAGCAGCGACGGCCATCGGCCAGACAGTGCCCACGCTCCGGCCCTCGCGAGCTCGCGTGGCAGTGGCCAGGATCGCCCCTCCCCCCGCATCTGTTGTAGGCGATGGACCTGCACTGGGCGTGCCTGCTCCGCATCATGCGTGACTAGGTGCTCGCCTGCTCGTCCTGCGGCGGCAAGATCCGGCATCCGGTAGCTAGCGGCGTACAAACTCTCCAAGGGCCACCCCCACTTCAAGGAGCCACCGGTAAGATCTATCTCCTGTTCTCGGAATCTCTATTAGATGATTTGGCCTGAGTCTAACATGTTTTTGCAGGGTACCCTTATCTACACATCCACCGTAGCAAGGAATTCTCTTATCTGGTGCCCGTGTGAAAGCCCTAGTTTGGTTTTGGATAATTGATGAAACCCTAGTACTAACCTCTATGCTAAGTGTGTGTAGACTTAATGAGGTTGGTACATGCCAAGTGATGGAGCAAGTGATGATCATGGTGATGATGGTGATGACCACAAGGTGATCAAGTGCTCAACTTGGAAAAGAAGAAAGAGAAAAACAAAACCCTATGGAGTTCAAGGCAAAGGTATTGCTTAGGGTTTTGGTTTTGGTGATCAAGACACCATAGAGGGTGTGATCACATTTAGGATAGATAGCCGTACTATAAAGAGGGGAATTCTTTGGCTAAGCGGTTATCAAGTGCCACTAGGTGTCATTATTCATGAGCATGCATTTAGAACCTAGTGAGCTAACTTAACTCCTTCAAAGAAATTGTTTGTGAAAATGCTAACACACGTGCACTTGTTGGTACACACTTTGTGGTGTTGGCACTCTTTGAGAAGGGAGTTGAAGTTTGAAGGGTAGAGAGGCGGGATTCGGCGCTTTTCGAGAAAATGAAGTGCATATTTTCTATTGCGCCGGTGGGAATTTTTGGAGAAGTCGTGGGAGTGTTTCTCGCTGAGGAACACTCACCGGACGCTGGCTCAGAGGCACCGGACGCTGTGTCTGAGCGTCCGGTGTGCAGGCTGCCTGGCTCAGCTAGGGTTAGGCACCAGACGCCAGGCACCGGACGCAAGCTGGAGCGTCCGGTGGTCTGAGTCCGGTGTCCGCGCGTTTTACAAACCTCTCTGGGTGTGAGTCCGGTGAGCTCCGGACGCTCAGGGTGCGTCCGGTGGCTTGCGTCCGGTGACCCTACGAGTTTGCGGAGCTCTCTGCGCATGAATCAGGTGTGCACCGGACGCGTCCGGTGCCAACCTGCTCAGCGTCCGGTGCTCTGCAGGTTACCGTTAGACTCTGACACGCGGCTGACGTTGGAGCACCAGACGCTGGTGTTGAGCGTCCGGTGCCCCTTTAAGAGCGTCCGGTGACCCCGTATTTCGCCCAGTGAAAGAGCCAACGGCTCTATTTGTTTGAGGGGCTATAAATACGTGTTTGGCTGGCTTGGGGCTCATTCTCTTGGCATTCTTGACTACTAGACATCCTTGTGAGCCTAAGCAAACACCTCCCACTCATCTCCTTCATAGATTATACATCTTTGTGAGATTGGGAGTGATTCCAAGTGCATTTGCTTGAGTGATTGCATCTAGTGGCACTTGGGGATCGTTCTAGCTGCGGTTTTCTTGTTACTCTTGGTGGTTGCCGCCACCTAGACGGCTTGGAGCAGCGGAGGAGTATTGGCACGAGTTGGTGATTGTTCGTGGCCATCTCCCGGTGATTGTGAGGGGTCTTGTACCTTCCCCGGCGGAGAGCCGAAAGGTAACTCTAGTGGATTGCTCGTGTCATTGAGCTACCTCACTTGTGGGTAGGTTCTTGTGGTGTCCTAGTGAGGACGAGGTTCGTGCTACACCTCTTAGCCACCGAACCACCAAGTGTTGGTCGACACAACGGGGACGTAGTGTGCCGGCAAGCACGTGAACCTCGGGAGAAAATCGTGTGTCTCCATTGTGATTGTACTTTGGATTTCTCCCGGTGATTGGACTTCATATTATTGATTGGTTCATCCCCTCTACGCGGTGGTATAAAGTTCAAACCATCTCTATTACTTTCTTGCAAACTAGAGTAGCTTACTTACTTGTATAGAAACTTTAGGTAGCTCTCTAGTGTAAGTAGTGACTTAGCCCTTGTGTGCCTAGTGATTATATCAACTAGAATTGTTGGATAGGTGGCTTGCAAACACCCCATTAGAGCTAGAATAAAAAGCTTCGCTTTGTTATTTACTAACCTCTTGCTCTAGTGAGTTTGTAGATTTTTTAAATAGGCTATTCACCCCCCCTCTAGCCATATTAGGACCTTTCACCGTGGTCCGGTACTAATGAATTTGTGATGTTTCTGGCTCCTGTACCAAATTTGCTGAAACTGATGATTTTCGATATGTAAAATAGGTGCTAATCATGTGCCAAATTTCTTCAGTAAGTGTGACTGGCTTTTCTCCTACTTTTTTCCTTGCAAATATGCTTTCGAATGAGAGCTTCGTGTGTTTAGGTTACCACACTGCGTGAGAGTTGGATTAGAGCTGATACATTTGAATACATTTTGAATTTGGTGATTTATTCCACACCTCACTGATTTGTTCTTACATTTCCTTGTAAATAAGATGAAGAGTACCAAGCTCGCTAATTTTGTCAGTGGATGCAAATGGATTGTATTTCTCTTTTAAACTTGAGCATTTATGAGCTGAAAATATTCTATAGATTTTTCAATGATATTGATTTATTTAATGCAGATTATTTGAAAAGTCTTATAACTCAAGCAGGTTCTGGAACTTATTTTGGGCTTTAACATCTTCTAATTTGGATCTTCTATTATCTTGATGCTTATACCAAACTTATAAGCAGGTTCTGGAACTTATTTTGGGCTTTAGCATCTTCTAATTTGGGTTCCTATTGTCTTGATGCTTATACTATGATGATGAACCGTTTCTTTCGTGGAGCACCGGCAACACAGTGCCATTAGCAATTTCTGCTACCATTACAGTTTGCCTCGCACAGACATTCCTTTGGAAGACATGAATTTTATTGAAACAATTCCCGGTGAAATTTATTGAAACAATTTCTTGTTGCTGCGGATGTGGACTCTTGTGAGAACAGTCAAGGAACATAGTATTATCTTTCCACTTTCTATTTAAAGAGGCAGCACTACAAAATTATAGACAACAAGAGTATCTCACAGGATAGTTGTAGTCTCTCCTGATGAATAAGCTAAATGCATTATATCACCAGAGTTTTCTTTAAATTGTTTTTTTAACCTGTAGTGTGGCAGCATATTTTCAGACTATGCTAGAAGAAAACCAGGTGAAATTTGAGGAAAGGTATTTAGTATTTCACTTCCACGTGTTTTTCCCCATTAATTTACTATAAGAGCATCTGAAGCCAGTCATAACTTACAAAGAGCTAAACAAAAATATTCATCTTTAGTGAGAAAACAATAATATGTGTTATTATTTGTGCATGCAAACAGAGGGTTTGAAGGCCATTGGGATCACAAATCAGAGGGAAACCACCGTGTGTAGCCAGCTTATCATTTTTGTTAGTCCAAATGAAAAAAGGAAGAAAAGAAAGTTTTATTGGTTATTGGCTTATCACTTGCCATTAATTCTTTCAAGCATATATGGTGCCAAGCATGTGAAAACAAATACTTTCTAACCAAATCTAGATCTTGTTGATGATTGGCAAACAAATGTTTTATAAATATTTTAGTTATGTGATTTGTCTGTAGCGTTAGCACGGGTATTATACTAGTTTGAACAAAGGGAATACTTGATATCAGTTTGCCGCCAATGAAGTACTTCCTCAGTTCCTCTATTAACAATTTAACACCCCCCCACCCACCCACCCACACACACACAAAATGTAAATCTCATCATTTAATAAACCAATCAATTTACAGTTTAACTGAATTTATATCCTCAGATAGATTTATTATTAAAATATATTTCATATTGATTTAATTGTAATTATTATATATCATACTATATTTTGATATATTTATGTGATCAAAATTTAGATTGATTTACTTCTTCAAAAGCAAGACTTATTTTTTTTGGACAAAGAGAAAATACTTTGGATATGTGGTGCCAATCAAAACGAATTTCGTAGCCTTTTATAAAGTTCAAGCCGTCACTGATATTATAACAAACATTTGAATTTGGCTGTACAATTAATTAAACACGTGCATCTTTTCATAATAACCTATATCTCTATCTCTACCTTTTTTTAATGTCTTCTCTATGTTTATCTAATGTTAAAGAGCAAAATTTTTCTTTTACACTAGTACAAGGGCATACTATACAAGCGGTTGGTAACCTAATTCTACTAGCGTTTTTCAGCACCGCTTGCGATGGAGGCTAGTAGAAATGGGCTAATTCCACATACGGTTCCTTATAAGTCGCCTGTAGAAAACATTTCCACATGCGGCTCTCTTAGGGAACCGCTTGTAGAAATCCTTTTCTAGAAAATACGAAATCAGTTTTTAAAAATAGGAAAAAAAGATTTTAAAAATAGTCGTGCATTTTTTCACGTAAAATTGCGCGCTACGCAGCCGGTGAGATTCGAACCTAAGACATTGCCCTCACGCGTAACCTCCTCTACCACTCCACCTATCACTCAGATTTATCTATATTAGAGTTTAGTTTCCCACATATTATCCTAAACTGATTATACATTGATTATTTAAGACCATACACAGATTCAAATGGAAAAGTTGTCAACGACAAAGTTTCATAGCTTTTTAAGATCTACAACTTTTATATTGGTAGTTTCTCCATTCGAGGTCATTTACAAAATTTGAATTTCAAATTTAAGAAATTGAAACGTTGTTTTCAACGACAAGATGACCTCAAATGAAAAAACTATCAACTATAAAATTTCATAACTTTTTGAGATCTACAACTTTCATTTTGACAGTTTTTTCAAACAAGGTCATTTGAAAAGCTCAAAAAATTCAATTTCAAATTATTTTTACATGCGGTTTTCTTAAGCAACCCCTTGTAGAAATATGATTTTTTAGTGACAGTTCCTTAGGAAAATCGCCTGTAGAAATACATGATTTCTACATACGGTTTTTTTAAGCAATCGCCTGTAGAAATGTGATTTTTAGTAGCGGTTTCTTAGGAAAACCGCATGTAGAAATACATGATTTCTACAGGCGGTTTTGTTAGGAAAACCGCTTGTGAAGATGCATCTTCACAGACGGTTGGTAGTTCTGACACCGCCCTTTTTATACCATAGGCGCGTGATAACTAAAACCGCATGTGGTATAAAAAGGAGGCGTCGGCGTTGTACTCTTTTCTACTAGTGTTAACCCCCTTGTTTTATTTCAAATTGAGAGAGTGTTTGGTTAGGGGTGTTAAAAGTTTAACAGATAGTATAATATTTTTATTTTATTTGACAATTAGTGTCCAATCATGGAGTAATTAGGCTTAAAAAAATTATCTCACAAATTATTCTCTAATTTTATTTTTAGTTTTGTAATAAATAATCTATATTTAATACCTCATGAGTCAAACATTGTCATACAATTAGTTTCATCCGTCGCGGTTCATGCATAGGGCGTTTTGTTTTTCTGTCTGTTCGCACACGATCTGTCCGAGAATGTGTTTTTTTGTTGTCACTTTACCAAAAAAAAAACCTAAACTGACAATAGTAGTTTTTTGAGAAATTCTTTTGGTATTGAAATGTGTTGCGAAACGGTGTCTGTTGGTGAATAGACACCTTATCAGTTTTTTGAGAAATTCTTTTGGTATTGAAATGTGTTGCGAAACGGTGTCTGTTGGTGAATAGACACCTTATCACTGATGATCTCATCCGTTGATACAACAAGATTAGAGAAGAGGATTAGCAGTTAGTAATCCCCGAAGGGGCATGTCCCTTCGGTGGTTCTGTAAACTAAACGGTTGTGTCCGTACGGACACGACCCTTAACTTGTATATATTCTATGAGATCAATGAACACGATAACTGTTCACTGTCTATTTACATTCCACATTAACACGTTATCAGACACGTTGCTCCCAGGAACTGAGGAAGAAGAACGACGCCAACAGAGGCATGACCCCCATCGGTAAGCATGGCAAAGATCAACTTACCGTCTCACGTCGCTCGTGGTTTGTTCTTTGCACTTTGTCGCGCCAGTGGAGTTCGTCGTGGCCCGATCCGTCACCGTGGCCACCATGGACAGCATCGCAGCGTCTTCGAGCGCCTTGGGCCTCGTGTTCGCCGCAACGTTGGCAATGGAGGCCCTGGTCCTTTTGGTTGGCTCTTCGACTGCGCTGTTCGTGGCATCCGTACAGATGCTGCTCGTCGCCGTCAATGGAGTCCGATTCGTCGAAGCCGCCAGGCTTCTCAGCGTGGTGTCCGTCTGCAGAGCCAGTTGTAGCAGAATATCTTATTAAAAGAATTAAACTCATTGCAAGACCACTACTACAAATTTGCAATCTACCAACTTCATGTTGGGGTTATGCAGTCTTATACGCTGCTGACTTAATTCAATTGCGTCCAACTGCATATCATGTTGTCTCTCCATTGCAATTAGTACGTGGGAATATGGCAAACATTTCCCATCTGCGAAAATTCGGTTGCGCTGTATACGTACCGATCTCACTACCTAAGCGTACCTCTATGGGTCCACATAGGAAACTTGGTATCTATGTGGGATATCAATCTCCATCGATTATTAAGTACCTCGAGCCTCTTATAGGGGACTTATTCACGGCCCGGTACGCTGATTGCGTATTTAATGAGGACCATTTCCCAGGAAGATTTCAAGTACCAAAGTTAATGCCAGGAAATAAACTGGAATGCCCAAGGCAATTCACCCTCAGATCCACGTACTCAAGAAACGGAACAACAAGTTTAGAAAATCATAAATTTGCAACATATTGCAAATAACCTGCCTGAAGCATTTACCGATTATAAGGGTGTCACTAAATCCTCTTATCCTGCCCGTAATGCACCCGAAAGAGTGGAGGTACCAATAAAAACCATTCAACTCCCACTTCCAAAGAAGAGGGGGAGAGGTACGGCCGCGCCTAAGGATAATGCTCAAAATAAGCGTCCGAGGAAATCGAGGGCAAAGTCCTCCAAATGAGTAAATCCAAACCAACCTCAAGTTGGTAGACACCCTATAGTGGATAAAAATCCAACACCAGGACCAAATCCACAACCCGGATCAACGTGCATACAAATTCTGATCCTGAGACATTGGAACACCCTGACTCCATAGTTTTGGGAAATGTTGAGTCAAATAATGGGGTGAAAGAAATTTCCATCAATTATATCGATTCTGGAGAATCATATGATCGTAAGACTACTGTTGTCGACTATTACTTCTCCGCAGCAATTGCAGCAATCTTTCTCAATGGTCCAGATCCTAAGACCATGGCAGAGTGCAAAAAGCGCTCAGACTGGGCTCAATGGAAAGAAGCAATTCAAGCTGAGATAGCCTCGCTCACTAAAAGAGGGGTATTCGCAAAATCTATGCCCACACCCTCCAAAGTCTTTCCTCTAGGCTTTAAATGGGTTTTCGTTTGGAAACAGAATGAGAACAATGAGGTGGTGAGATATAAAGCAAGGCTCGTAGCACAAGGGTTCACGCAGAGACCCAGCATTGATTATAATGAAACTTATTCTCCAGTAATGAGTGGAATTACTTTCCGATACTTAATATAGTAATGAGTGGAATTACTTTCCAATACTTAATATTACTAGCAGTTCAAAATCATCTATCTATGCAGTTGATGGATGTGGTGACAGCATATTTATATGGGTCACTTGATTCGAACATATATATGAAGGTTCCCGATGGAATCCAAATTCCGAATCCAAATGCAAATCGTAACATGTATTGTGTAAAACTACAAAAGTCATTATATGGCTTGAAGCAGTCAGGACGAATGTGGTACAACCGACTGAGTGAATTCCTTTTAAACAAAGGATACACCAATAATGATGATTGCCCATGTGTTTTCATTAAAAAATCTCAAACAGGATTTTATATTATATCCGTATATGTTGATGATTTAAATATCATTGGCAGTCCAAAGGATATAGAAGAAGCACGCAAACATCTAAAGACGGAATTCGAGATGAAAGATTTGGGTAAGAGTAAGACCAAATATGGTATAGGCTTACAAATGAGCACCGTCCTTTAGGGATTTTAGTGCAACAATCAACCTATATCCAGAAAATATTGGAGAAATTCAATATAGATAATCATACCCCAATAAAACCCTGATGGTTGTTCGTTCCTTAGAATTAGGGAAAGATCTATTTAGACCACGGGATATTGGGGAGAAGATGTTGGGACCAGAAATCCCATATCTCAGTGTCATTGGCGTACTTATGTATCTTGCAAATTGCACCAGGCCTGATATCGCATTTGCAGTGAACTTACTAGCTAGGCATATTGTAGACCCGACTCATCGTCATTGGACGGGAGTGAAGTGTATCCTTAGATACCTTAATGACATAAAGGATCTTGGTTTATTCTTCAAGAAAAATCATGATTCCAGTATGATTGGCTATACAGATGTTGGTTACTTATCTGATCCTCATAACGGAAAATCCCAAACAGGATTTGTATTCCTACATGGAGGTACAACTATTTCATGGAAGTCTTCTAAGCAGACTCTGACAGCGACCTCTACTAATCATTATGAAATTATTGCTCTATATGAGGCATCACGAGAATGTGTATGGCTTCGCAGAATGATCAACCACATACAACAGTCATGTGGTATTGGTTCAATTGAATCACCAACAATTATCTATGAAGATAATTCTGCTTGTGTTACACAGATGCAAACAGGTTACATAAAAGAGCAATATCACTAAGCATTGTTCCTAAACTGTTTTATCCCCATGAATTACAAGAAAGTGGGGAAATAAACATCTTGTAAATCAAGTCATGTGATAATCTTGCTGACCTATTTACTAAGTCCTTACCAACTTCTGTGTTTCAAAATTTGGTGCATGGAATTGGTATGCGGCGACTTCGAGATTTGCCAAAATCAGGGGGAGACATCTCCTAGATGCCACCTGTACCAGCATCATATTATACTCTTTTCTTTCACAAGTTTTACTCAAAAGGTTTCTTGTTAAAGTTTTTAATGAGGTAATATTAACATAAGCATGTGTCATATTTTCTATTTTCCCCACCGGGGTTTTTGTGGGAAATATCAAAAACACACATTGCCCTCACAACTCATCCATGGTTTTTCCTTGAAAAAGGTTTTTCATGAGAGTTATTTCAAGAGGCAATACTTATAGTATGTCGTCATATTTTTCTCCTGATTTTCCCGTTGGGTTTTTATAGGAGTTTTAGCGACATATCTCTTAATATGGCTCCTCACATTTTTCCTAAATAGTTATAGTTATTAGAGGAGTTATCTTTATGTCGTATATCCAATATTTTTCCCCACTGGGGTTTTTAATTGGAATACCAATGATATAGTGGTTTGTTTAAATCACACAAGTATATGCTTCCTTCTCCTTGTTTTCCTATAAAGGTTTAAAGGAGTTTTATAGCATATCCATATATACATATTCCTCAGATTTTTTCCACAGGTTTTCGAGGAATCTAAGCTTACAGCTACATTGATCTCAAAGGAAGATTCGATCAAGGGGGAGTGTTGCGAAACAGTGTCTGTTGGTGAATAGACACCTTATCACTGATGATCTCATCTGTTGATACAACAAGATTAGAGAAGAGGATTAGCAGTAGGATTAGCAGTTAGTAATCCCCGAAGGGGCATGTCCCTTCGCCGGTTCTATAAACTGAACGGACACGATCCTTAACTTGTATATATTCTATGAGATCAATGAAACACGATAACTGTTCACTGTCCATTTACATTCCACATTAACAAAATGTCCTACTTTCTCTGTCTATAAATAAATATACATCTCATTTCTTGAGAAGTCAAAATTTTTTTAAGTCTGATTAGAAATATATCAAATAATATCAATATTTGTATCTACAAATAAGTATATTATAAAAATATATTTCATGCTTAATCTAGTGATACATATTACATATAATAAATAGTATATTATATATATATTTGATCAAACTTAAATCTTACTTTTTGGGAAATGAGACGTGTACTTATTTGTAGATGGAGAGAGTATTCTAACTTATTTTATTTTAAAAAATTAACTACAAAATATAATTACTAATACATAAAGAGCAAGAATCAGAATCACATCAAAACCAGTTTTAAGGAATGTGACGCCTAAGATAGATGGATGAATTAGACAACTTAAAATTTTATTTCTAACTATCGTGGAGCCTAGTTCATTTGTTCAGACTCCATGCAACGGGCGATTATGAGTCGCGCAGCGGGTTTATTTCGCCTATCTCGTTCAGTCGGCATGTGAACATGAAAAAATGCGGTATCCAACTCATCTTTTTTTTTATCTCTTCACCACAAAACAGAAATCATCTCATCTTTGAATCAAATCAAACACACACACACACACACAAAGACACTCTCGTCTACGGAGTAGATGCAACATACTCCGTACGTCTGTAGCCGCCTTTTCCCATAAAAATAAGGTCTTATTTTGTTCTATTTTTTTTGATCTAGCTACTATAACATTTTTATTATTTGGCAATTAATATCCATTTTATTATTTGGCAATTAATATCCAATCAAATAGTTGTTTCAAAGATTCGTCTCACAATTTATAGACAAACTATGCAAGTTAATAAAAGAAATAACAACTTTAAATTTTATTTTTCTCCAACAGTAACCTATAAGAGCATTTCTAGGAGTTTTGTATAATTTACTTGCTAAACTAATCAATTTAGCAAGTTAATATAAAAAATAGCAACCTTAATTTTTATTCTTCTCCAACGGTCTTCTATAATAACTTTTTAAAAGTTATAGTAGGGTCCACATTTAATTATTTCTTGGTTTATTATTTTGTTCATAAAAAAATTGAAAAGAAAATTGCATCTTCTATCAACACCGCACTAAGAGCATCTCCAATTGTTTGGAAAAATGACTTGCTATCCTTGTTTATTTGGAAAAAAGAAGAAAAATCCTTCTCCAACAGATTGGAATAGGACTTGCTATATTTTTGCAACTTGGTCGCGCGCGGATGTATCCGCGCTTGGCGTCAACTTGGAAAACGTCGGCGTCGCGATTGATGGTTCTGCTGCTGCTGGCGATTGATTGTGCTGCTGCTGCTGCTGGCGGCTGGTTCTGCTGCTGGTGATTGGTTCTGCTGCTGAAGATTGCGTGCAGCGCTTGATGATTGGTTCTGCTGCATGGTTCTGCTGCTGCTGGCGATTGATTGTGCTGCTCCTGCTGCTGCTGGCGACTGGTTTTGCTGCTGGTGATTGGTTCTGCTGCTGAAGATTGCCTGCAGCGCTTGATGATTGGTTCTGCTGCTGAAGAACAAGCACCTGAGGCGGTAGAAGCTGGCGGCCTTCGTCGGAGGTGATCGTCGGAGGAAGCTGGGCGCCGTCGTCGGATCGATCCAGGGTTCAGCGTGCACGGCGACGGGCGGCAGGACAAGTATATATGTGGGCCTATTTTTCTGTGTTTACCAAGTCCAATTTACCAAACTATTGGAGATACAAAAAAAATTCATTTGCCAAAAGGTTTAGCAAGTTGCCAAATGACAAATTTTTCCAAACAATTGAAGATGCTCACGAGTACCAACTGTATACGACCAACAAGGTATGTTTAGCTTCTATGTCTTCCAGCCAATGCAAGCGATAATAGCAGGCCATGTATATGTGAAGGTAGCATGACATGTTTTTCGGACCAAAGATGAATAAACACCCATGGAGACAAAGCCCGGGACAACAATGTTGACCTATAGGACGGCGGTAATAAAGGCTGGTATATACTAGCTGCGGCCAGAGCACTGCACGAGAGAGTGCCGTGAAAACATGTCTAAGGAGGCGAGATAGGGAGTTCTCTCGACTTTGGAAATTTATAAGTTGAGAAAAATATTTGACAACTTTCTATTTTTAAAAAGCGCTTTTACTAAACTGTTGGGGAATATTTTTTTTACTTTTGCTAAAATATTAAGGCCTTGTTTAGTTCCTCAAGGAAAAAATTTCACGACACTGTAGCACTTTCATTTGTTTGTGGTAATTATTGTCTAACCATGGACTAATTAGGCTCAAAAGATTCGTCTCGTCAATTCCGACCAAACTGTGTAATTAGTTTTTATTTTCGTCTATATTTAATACTCCATTGATGCGTATAAAGATTCAATGTGACGAAGAATCTTGAAAAATTTTGGGTTTTTGATGGAAGTAAACAAGGCGTATGATACGGAGTTATTTTATCAAACTCCAAGGATGCTAGTTTTTTAAAATTTAAAAATTTATAGTACCATATTTATTTGTTAATTTTTAGTTTACTAGAGCCAATCATATATTTTTTTACTAAAAGGATAAAGAGTTCTCTTCACTTTGTTTAAGTACCTCTTTTATTTAGAGGAGTTTTTTTTTGTTAAAAGAAATCAAGATAGTAAGTTGTTTTATCAAATGGACATGCTCTAAAACTGCCATCTCATTTTCCGCAAAAAAAAAAAAAAAAAGGCTCCGCCGTGCTCGTGCTCCAGGTGCAGCCAGCTTGATGGCCATGCATCCCGGCGCCGGCGCCGGCGCCGGTGCGCCCCCCGCGTCGTCGGTCCACGGCAACGTTGATGAGTACGACGACTTCCACTGGGACGACGCGGCCGAGGCAGAGCTTCAGGCCATCGAGGCCGCCTACGCCTCGGCTTCCGCCGCCGCAAAGCGCCGCCGCCTACCCGACTGGACCTCTCCATCCCCTTCGCCCTCCTCTCGCCCCCGGTACAGCCAAAGCCCGGTGTCCGGTGGATCCACGCCGTTGTGGGCCCTCACGCCGCACACACCCCAAGGTGCGCTCCTGCTCTTATCGGCTTTCCCATTCCCCATTCCTGGCCTAGCGGAATTAAAGAAACCCTCCTGCTTCTTGAAAATGGGGCAAGAAATTGCTTTTTCATTGGGTTTGGATCGCAACAGATTTTGAAAATGCGGGCTAAGAAGTACCTGATCCCCACCGCAGTGTCTTAGGCGCCTAAAAGTTCATTCTTTTTGAATTTTTTATCACATCTGTTGCTTCTTGAGTTCTTGTGCAATTGAGATGGGAATCATGTTTCTTCTTCATCCTGATTACAGGTAATGTGAGGGCAAGACGCCAACAAATATCATTCAACGGTAAGATAGTTTACTGCAGGACACCTTCAGAGGCGGAGAAAGCTGCAACTGACATCTTACTCAAAATTGAGAGGATGAAAGCCCCCCGCCAGGTTTCTCTTGGGTTTGATCTCGAGTGGAGGCCCTTTCCAAGAAGAGGTTTGTTGTTGGAGTCTTCACTATATCTAAATCAAATCAAGTTTGGCCATTCCTCTTTTGTGAACATTTGGTAACTTCTTTCTTGCTAGTCGTTCCATCTGATAGAACATCACTGGAGCTGTGGTCTTTGCAGGGGAACCACCTTGTAAGGTTGCTGTAATGCAGCTATGCATGGAGAAAACTCTGTGCTATGTCCTGCATATTGCTCACTCGGGGGTACCACCTATACTGAAAACTCTTTTGGAGGATAGTTCGTCCATTAAAGTCAGTGCTTTTGCTTGTTTTTTCCCTCATATTTTTCCCATTATTTTCCTAGACACTATGCTCTAGTTAAATCACGTTAGTCACGGTTCCATGTCTTTTCAGGTTGGAATATGCATAGACAATGATGCAAGGAAAATGTTGAATGACTATGATGTCTGTGTGCAACCACTGATGGATTTGTCAACCCTGGCAAATGTAAAGTTAGCTACTCCTCCCAAAAGATGGAGTCTTGCTTCTTTAACTGAAATGATCACATGCAAAGAGGTATACTGATGACACTAAGTATTTGTCTTTTGCAGCTCCATTAGTATGTGCGTGGGAGACAAAGTCCAATCTCTGTTCAATTTAAATTTGTGCTCTATCTGTGAATTACACTATCCTGAAAATTCCCACTTTGTAGCTTGTTATTTGTTAAGTTATAGATTTGGTAGTACTTTCTAAATGCCTGACGCTAACTGTGAACTTGAAAAGCCTTTTGGTATGCATGTTTATTTGGACTAAAAAAAGATCAAGGTCGCAATGCACTTTATCATATGTAGCTTTGTTGCTTGTCCGTAGCTGCCGAAGCCGAGCAACATAAGAATGGGGAACTGGGAGGTTGATGTTCTCACCAAACAACAACTTCAATATGCTGCTACAGATGCTTATATCTCATGGTACTTGTATGAGGTATATAGATAAAATAATCAAACTAATTCTGTTCTCATGATAGCTTTTTAGTTTTTATTTCTCCTTCATGTTGATAGCTATTATTACTCTTCACTAGGCACTGCAGACTCTTCCAGATTATACTACTGAAGCTGAAGCTGAGTCTGAGTCTGTAAAGGCACAATAACTTCAAGTGGACATTCTATTGGGAACTGTAGTGTTAGTCAATCAGACAATGCCTGGTGCTCTTTGTCTTCACATCTCAATCAGGTCAGAACCCTGGATTCCTAGTCTTTTACCCATACAGTAGTTTTCATTATCACCTCTATGAAGCCGTAGTAAGTCCTTAGAACTAGAAGGCATTTGTGTTCATGCCCCTACTTTGAAGGCCAATTGTGATTTTGTCCTTGTTAATTCAACTTTGTGATTTTGCCCCTTGCTTTTTCAAAATGAAGATTGAGTTTGCCCATATTCCATTTTGTGCACTTAACGGTGTCAAATCAGCTGTAAAAAGGCAAGTTTGCACCTGCAGATTTTCCCCTTCTTTTCTGATTACTTTGTGATTTACTCCTTGTTTAGATATTAAACATTTAGATAGCATTTTGATAGATTCAAAAGCTTATGAAAACGTATCAAACTAATGTATCAATTGGTCTATACATCTGGCAATTTACACAAGTATACATCATCAACCAATCTACATCTTCACGTACAACATCTATCTCCTTAGTATTAAAGTGAATAAATTTCTTCTTCCATGTATGCTATGTGGGCCCACTTATCCACCCCATGCCTGACAGCGTATGTCGTAAACTCTAAGGTGCGAGTAGATGTGCAAGCTTGATACAAACATGTTTGTGTAGGACTCCATGAGTATGAATAGGTGTCCAAGGTACTTTGTTTGCTAACACCCATGTAGGTTCCCTAGCTAGAAGTACAATCAGCAAATGTTTTTTTGTAAAAAAATATACGGGCTCGCCTAAAAGCTGACCATTAATGTAATTCTATCTGAAGTATGAACCATTGAATGAATCATTGAGCTGCAAGTTGTCCAGGTGACCGCGCAACAAGCTGTACATTCTGTTGCAACACATGTTCGTCTTTGCTAGTTGAGAAAAATGAAACAGGAGAGCAGAGGCCGGCTCAACTTGTGGAGGGGCAAGAGAGCGGTTGTGTTCAGCTTGTTGCACTTGCTGCAAGGCTCTCAGGGCCAACCAGTTTGAGCAGGGACGAGGCTGAGGCATGGCATGGCATGACGGCGGACACATGACCTAGAGTGGTGGCATCCTAGAGTAGGGTGGCCTGGTGCAGCAGACTGGAGCAGCAGGTCAAGCCCATTTGGTGTGGCAGATTGGTAGCCCAGGGTGGGTTGGAGAGGGAGGGGGCAATGCCCTGTGGCGGCAGCACCCAGGTGGGATGGAGTGGCATGTGCCTAGTCTGGGCAGCAGATTGAGAATTGGATTGGGTTCTCCACAGGACGACATGGCGAGGACGAGCACATGGGCAGCAGACAGGCGAGCAGCACGGCGCCAACTGACACGTGCAGCCAAGAGCCCCGCAGCCCCCTCATATAGTCACCAAGTCCTCGAGTTGATTGTGTCAAGGATTGGGGATCAAGGAATGTGGTATGCTGCTTGAGGAAGGTTTCCCAAAGGCCAGGACGAGATTGTTCCCACGTTCCCGGAAAGGGATCAATGTTCTCGAGACGAGGAACATGGCATTGTACCAAGCCTAGGTGACGGCCCTCGTTATGCCGGTCGCCCTTGTTCCTCGCTGCTGTTGCTATGGTTTGCATGGTGGATCCGGGAATGGTTTGCTATGGTTTGCATGGTGGTCTTTGCCTGTTTTCCAAACTTTTTTTACTGTTTAATCCGGTTCCATGACTTCCATCTAACAGACATCCAAAATAGGGGTAAATGATTGCTTCAATTCGAAAAGGTGTGGGCAAAATATCATAATTAGAAAGAGGGGCAAAAGCACCATTGAACTCCTGAATACTGGCAAATCATCAATGTCCCTAGAATGAGTAACTAGTTTACCTTCATTGGCATAGCATGTTATGGTGAAATTATCTATTATGCAATGGGAATTATTGGATTTGCATTCAATTACACATGGAAGTCTTTACCCTATTTTTCCCTTGGTTTGAGGAGACTGTAGGATCCATTTTGGGCCATACCGCCA
Organism: Sorghum bicolor; assembly: GCF_000003195.3. Taxonomy (NCBI): domain Eukaryota; kingdom Viridiplantae; phylum Streptophyta; class Magnoliopsida; order Poales; family Poaceae; genus Sorghum; species Sorghum bicolor. The sequence goes on along the minus strand of NC_012875.2, from coordinate 1,807,918 downwards.
TAGCTAAAATCCAGTTGATTATTAGTTACTGCACTGGAATCACATTAAAATGTAATTTCTGTGAAAGCATGCCATTAATTTTTTAGAACTGTACTCATGGTACTAATTGAAATCGCATTATCTCGAGTTATTTTTCAAAAAAGAAAAATCTTTATTGTTAAATGGTTGACATGCCAAGAATGTTAAGTTGAAATGAATACATAGATTAGTCCATTACCAGTGAACTTGTAAATGAATACATAGATTAGTCCATTACCAGTGAACTACTTACTAGTATGTAGCAAAAACTTCTATCATCAATATCTCTAAAAGGTTCCCATTGTTGGTTCTATGCATGCAGGGTTGAGTAGGAGAACTAGGAAGATCCTTTGTCACAACCAATGGCATGGTGAATTCTGTGAATTTCTTTTAATTTATTCTTTTGATGATTTATTCTCCTCTAATGGTAAGGGCGCGTCTGTTTATCTAAAGAACCTAGCAGTGTGCGTGTGCGCGCATGATCGTGTGCGTGTGAGTGTTGTATGGGTTCTTACCCCATTTTTCTTAATATAATGATATGCAGCTCTCTTGCATATTCAAGAAAAAAAAGATGGTTGGTTCCTTTGTCATCATTACTTAAGGTAAACATTAATTGGAATGTAGTTTCTTGGGATGATGAAATTTCTGTACGACATCCTATTTACCCTCTATTAAGGTAAAGGTACGCAGTTCTCTTATGTATTGTTCTAAATGAAGACTGATTTGTAAAGAGCGCTGCTATACAAACAACTCATTTGTACAGTGGCGTTATAATCAGGAAATCAAATGGTTTACATCACTTGGGGTGGTGGTTCACAATTCCGGGCCTTAAAACCTTCTGTATCATTGTTCGCTTGTTTTATAAACCATATTTTTTCAGTATTTTTCTCTCGTAATAACAGTATTTTTAGCCATGACTTAGGTAATAGGCCAACTTCTTATTTGGCCCAATGGTATTTTGTGTATTAGTCCTTGGGCTGAGATGCATGAGTTGATGCTTGGTTGGGCCACAGATCTTCTCTTCTGTGTTGGTTGACTGAGCAGAGATAGCCCATATAAGTCACTTTGAGACCAGCGCGAGATAGCCCATATGTCTGGATCTAAATGGACCAGAGGTTAAATGAGGAATTGACCAAACGGTTTAAACCAAAAAAAAAAAGATATCTCCTTCCACTCTTCTATATCTCAAAACATCTATTTATAAGTTTTTAAAAAACATCTATTTATTTTCCTTTGAACTCATGTCTCCATCACCATCACATCTATCCTTCAGTAAAAATTATGTGGTTTCACAAAATGAGGGTGACACTGAGAAATGACTTCCTAAGTACCAGTGAGCAAATACCTAGATTAGAAATTCAACTTTCTTGGTATTGTCAGGTCAGATGAGATGGATTTCCACGGGCTACATTCTTAATTAAGGGGTGATTAGAGAAGGGATATGCTCCTTTGTAAATTTTCAGAGATTTGTTTGCAAACAGGCCCTAAGTGTGCTCTGCTCTTGGAACTGACAACTGATACACTTCACTGTTGGTATGCGAATGAAGGAACCAAACATTTTTCTCGAACCGTAGGAACCAGACATCACAGGGTAAGATATACGATTTGCCTGAAAATGTCTGCTGCATTCATATCCTTTCAACATTCTGATAAGACTGAATTATGCCAATATATGCCATCATGCGTCTTCAGTTCGCAGCGTAACAAGTGGCACATTTTGGTCGGTCATACAACAAAGAAATTGGATTCGATTCTGTCTGCCGACTCAGATCCTGTGACTGTCAAACATTTTGACCCACTCACTGTATTTCTGATCTAGGCGACACGTATTCAGGTTGCAGATCTTTTTCTTTAAGAATCGTTTAGCCCATGCTGTTGGCGATTAGTTCAGAATTAACCCCACATTAACTAGAATCGAGAGAACATATATGCTCTCATGGCTGGCAGACAGTGCGCATGGGTCGGCCGCGCATGAATGTTAAGTTTTCGTTCTTGTCTGGATTCAGTCAAACGAACATTTGGTGTTTGAATTTTATCAGTCAAAGATTCATTGTTGTAGATATATTGACAAGGATATATACCATTTCTTATCCCTGTTTGATGTATACTCACACAAATCTGTCTACTGAGGAAGTAGTGCTAGAGGAGAAAGAATCAGCTGGGATTTTCAAGATTCTTGTAGCCGCCTGCCCCACATGGAAAAACAGTAGTGCTAGTAATATATGGGCACTGGTGGAATCCTGGGCTCCATCTGGGCTGTACACTTGTTTCCAGGTGCACCTGGCGTGCATCCATTAAACCCAGAGTTTGGTTTCTTCATGTCACATGGATTTGTTCTGGTCAAAGGGAACCAACATGGGCATTGTGATCTTGTGCACAAGATTTGGCAGAGGAATCATTCCCTTGAATATGTTGTGCACCATGCCATACAGATGATGAAAAAAAAACTAACTTGTTCGATTAGGAAAAAAAATGGCGGTCTGGAAAATGAAAAATATATGTTGATTTCTTTATGTGGTCTTACAATTGGGATAGTGAGATTTTATTACTGAGACTATTCTTTCCACACTTTAGAGACCACTTCATTCCCCTCATCCCTGCAACTGCATCAGCTGGTCTTTTCCAGTACTGAAGCCAACGGCGACGACAAGGGAAATCTTTTGTGATTGCCCAGTTTCTATTTAACTAGTAATGTTTTGCACTCTTTCACATTATTCTTGTGTTTTGCAACTCTTTCACATTATTGTACGTAGCAGATGCTGTCTGCAAATTGAGCTATCTAGTGATTTTTGTATCTGTGTGGACACTTTGTGGTACTTAATTAAGGACAAAAATATCTACAAAGTGTTAAGTTGTTGTCATCAAAGATTAATTTCCCTTTAAATACATATATAGGCAATGAAATGGAGTTTATGTATGACATGATTAATCTGTCCAATTCTTGGATGATATGTAGGAAAACTGAGGTCTTTGCCTCATAGAATCTGGCCTAATCGATCTGAATGCAGTAAGCAAGCTGTCATGCATGGTGTATGCGAACATGAGGTAATGCACAGAGCACTAAAGAAAAGAGTGGCATGAGCATGAAAGCACACTAGCTAGTTGGAGAGGCTGAGTGCCAGGATCTCCCAATTGAATCTCTTATCCTTGTCAAAATCATTTGACAGGGACACAGATGCATATATATATTTGTGTTTGTCTAACCTATGACAGTTTAACCAGTGTTTGTGAGTGGTCCATGTCATGCCAGTTCTGGGCCAGACCGGTTTAGACACTTTTACTGCAAACATTGCATCAACCTGGGATGCCAGCTGATGTTGACTTTGTCAGGAAAAAGCTTGGGGGCAAATGCAATTGCACAAATTGAAGTGGCCTCCCAATCATGCTTTGCCCCTCTTTGGAGACCATGCATGCGCGCATATCTTGTCACCATATATTCTTCCACCACTAGTTGTAGAGACACAGCTTCTTGTCGCCTTACATTCGAGGGCAATACTGAGGAGAGATGAATGTGACAGGTTCTTGACTATTTGAGCCCAAAATCTGTCAGATCAGTGTGGCATGGTGTTTGTTCGGTTTCATTCGCCAGATACTAATAGCTGTATAGTATCATACTATACAGCAGCGTCGTCACCATGGACGACGTACAATGATATTGCTTGTCACATTAGTGGTATTTGGCATCAGTCCCATCTATCTATCTATATATATCGTTGGTTCGTTTCTCGATTCGTTCATGGATCAATCTTGCGTGCAAGCATGTATCACTCAAATCTTATCTGTTGCCTTCTTGTGTATCCCTGCTAATATAATGGGTAGCTGATGTAATATGGATCCAGTATGTGTCCTAGGATAAGAGATCCCTTTGTTGAACAAGTGAGGATCAGGGGTGTAGTAGTGGAGAAGCCAAGCCTCCTCTACTCAGTGGTTAGTGCACGCATTCATTCAGAGACGTCAGATGAGAAACTGCTGCTCAGCAATGAGGCTGGTCAGTATCTTTTGGTGCCTGGAATACATTGACAAGCTAGCCTCTGGATTGATCTGGACCATCCAAAGCTATTGCTTGGCATCCATAGAAAGGTGCAATTAGAAGTCATTAGTTGCCAGTACAAAATTCAAGCACAATCTACTGATAGATTTGGGTCTCTGCAAAAGTTTCAGTAGTGTTCATCTTCTCTTAGCACTAGGTGTGGACTTTGAAGCCTGAAAACGATGCAAATTGCAATTCATTTTTGCTCATAGATCTGGTGTTGGATCTTTCATCCGTTGTTACCCCCCTCAGATACATCTACTTGCTTCTGAAGCTCATTGCGTTTGTAGTACAGGACAGCTTGTGCATTTCCCTAGTAGGGAAAGAGGGAATGCACCAAGCACATGAGAATCCTGTCAATTTCATTGACCAACTTAAATAAACACTTATCTAAAATCAAAGACCACAGATAACCGCTAGAATGGGGATTATCCTGAATAAAATAATGTAACTCATATGTGTCTGCATACAAAAGTAAGCGTGCCTATAATATCGTCTCCTGTTACCATGTGATGCACCTAATTAAGAGCAGTTGATGCCATGCCACAAACTGAAGTATAGAAATGCCAATTTGTTTCCAGTTTCAGTAGAATATGTGTTAATTTGCACAATTTCCAAAACATCGTTTATCCTTCTCTCTTCTGAAAAAAGAATCTGTTGCTGGACATTACAGCATGTATGCTTAGGCTAGAAGCATTCAGAATATGACCACTATGTAACTATCAATATGCATTGTAGCATGTTTGTGTAGAGAAAAACAAACAAATGAAGAGGCAGGGTTCAGGTTTTCTATCTTGTCCACTGTATAGATACTTTATAAGTGGCAGTTATTTCTGTGAAAAGAATATGATGATTTGTTTACATGGCACTTGAATGGTAGCTCATGCATGGGTCATGCATGCATGAGGCTGCCACATGAGAAACCTGACACTGCTGCATGCATCCTCCGCCGTCTGACTGAGATTCTCAGCCTCATATATGACTGCAATAAACAAAAAGGTCGCCTAGCCGAACTGAACTAAATTTGTGTCAGGCCCTAAAATAATTCAAGAATCTTCTAAGCACAGTGGTTCAAACTGATAAATAAGGGGGAAAAATACCTAGAGAACAATCAGGCATGTATTTATATAGTGTAGCAACCACATGGTAGTTAAACCGTTACAACCGACCAAGGAGGAAACAGTTGGTGTGAGGTCAAAACTCCTTGGGAAAGGGACAAGTTTCAGTCAAGCTATTTTTAAAAAGAAAAAATGAATCTTTTATTCCGGTCTCTATGAAAGTTTTGCACCCATCAAATCAATTACACAGTTTAAGCTTCCGGGTGTTTTTATAAAAACTCTCAAATAGCGAAACCAAGCAAGCGTGGGACTACTTGAGCACTAAGCCTCTTAAAACGAACAATTGGTCTCCTTTGCAGGATACTCCAAATCCATATATCCCATAAGTTGCTCTAAAACTAACCTACAAATAAAAGTATAATTATCTATAAATAAAAAATCACATCATTTTTACAAAGCCAAATACACCAAAAAGTTGCACACCTTGAATAAAATCAGTTATATCTTTAGGAGGCTGCAAACCAAATGCCATTGTAAAGACTCTTCAAACAAGTCTTCCCAACATGACAGTCAAATAATAAGAGTGGAATGATTTCTCATTTGTCACAAAAATTACGCAAGTCCAATTAGTTTTTAACAACTAAGGCACCAAAACAAGAATAGCCACATATAAGAGATTTATATATACATCTTGAATAGTAATACGCAGGATAGTATGTAGTATTATTATATACCATGAGTATGAAGTTCCTGGGGGAGGCTCTACTTACATGTTGTGGTTTGGGGGTTGTGAACTGCGTGAATGTGCTTCGAATGAAATGATTCTTGGGATTCTGTGTGATGCCATGTGATGTACCGTGGGCGTTGTTCTCGAACGGCTGTCTTCTTTTCTTAAGAGAGAGGAGCTTCAACTGCCGGGCTGCTACCCCTCGTTACCTGTAACACCATCTGTTTCAATCCTTTTTTTCTCGAGAACGTGCTTAGATCTGTTTCAAATTTCAATATGTAATAATGCGTATCAGAATTCTAGCTAGGAGTATATGCAAACGAGATGACATACAGAATTCTAACCAGTTTCAAATAGAATTTCTGCTAGGTTCAAATTGATGAAAACGAGATGAGTTGATTTAGCACATGCATAAAACGGGTGGATTTATGCTTTAATTTCAATATAAGCAGTGCCGTATTGTGTCTTTGGTTTAAAAAAATGGGGTGAACTTATTATGTTTTCAATATAAACAGGGCCATACAATGTCTTTGGTGTAAAACAACGTGGTGGATTTTGGCATTTGGCAACATATTGAGTATGCGTGGTCATTTTTAAAATGGCTTATGTGGAGACTCAAAACCAATGACAAAAGAAACAATGCTTTCCTTTTGTATAAGTTCATTGACTTTTGTTATCGGCCCAATCAGCTTGGGATCTTTTTGAGGACCATCATGTTAGTTTTACTTCCACTACGAAAGTGAAAACAGAGAGAAGGCGGGTTGTGGTGAGGGAGAGATCGAGTCTGAGAGGGTGATCACTCGTGACTCTGGTTTATATACATTGGGGATGGATGGGCGTTTGGGCTAGGCCTTGACTTTTGTCAGAGGGGAGAGATAAGAGGGAGTGAGAAAACCCTTTTTCACCACTGGTTCTATTAGCCATTATGTCCACCTACATACAAAAGGGTGGTGAAAATATATCACAAGAGGGTTTTAAGAGCATCTCCAAGAGATCCTCATATTTTGTTCCTTAGAAATTAGTATGATGAGAAAAATTTCTTTTTTTTTTCTCATCATACTAAATATATCTTTGCCAACTTCTAAATTAGTATGATGAGAAAAAAAAAGAAGTTATCCCCAAGAGTTTTCTATATTTTTATTCTAATTTTTTTTCTCAGTATTTTTTCTATGACCTGGTCTTATGTTTTGTATCAGGAACTCTGAATTTGTTTCTGTACACGTTTAAGCCCTTCCACTAGATTTTTCTCTCTTGTATTTTTCTCACCTTGAACCATGTCTTTCGTCGTGCTTACTAGATGGGCCGGGAAACTCCAGATGCGTGTTCATAGGCCACGCGCATATATACGCGCTCGGGAGAAATTTTTGCGAGGTTGGCAAAGATGGGGAGGAAAGATGCTAAACTATTGAAGAGAATTTTTTTTTCTTATTTTGCTAAAAAAATTAAAGATGAGAGAGTCGGATGACAAATTGTTGGAGATGCTCTAACAAAATAGCAGTAAAAGTTCTATTGCAAAAGTGTTTTCTATAGTAATCTACGAGCAACAAATATTTGTCGTAGTCTTTTAAAAACATTTTTCAAAGTAAACCTACTTAATAGTTCTTGAGTACCCAATTCAGGTATGCATGTCACATTTTATCTGTATTTTTGCATGTGTGATACTTTTCTTGATAGGACATCCATCGATAGACAAATATTCTGCAAACTAATTTCATTCATATTTCAAATATGGTTGAATCTATAGTACAAGAAGAAAAAAAATGTTTAGAAACATAGACTAACAATGGTAATAATAGCTGAGATAAAAAAATAGGCCGATAAAACATATTTGTATATCTGAGCAGAACTACCCATGGGTTCTTTAAGAATAATCATAATTATTGCCCATTGGCCCCTTAGAATCTAAACCACCGATGGCAACATTCCAAACGATCAAACAGGGTATTATGCTGGCTCCTCTTGTACCAACTAAAAATCTCATAAAGCTGAATTTTTGTAATATTTTAAGATCACAAGGAGGGGGGGTTATGACCCAAATGCGACCTATTTCAATTCAGATCATCACAAGTTGGATGCATGCATGACATGATGGTGTAGCCGTTGGATATCTTGGTTGTGATCATCACAAAGTTCCCCCCTGCCATGTTCATGCATGATCACGCAATTAGCTGGTTGACTCAATTATTTGTACTACCAATTATTGGGATATATATGTGTACGTTAGAAGATCACATGGCGGCGTCGATCAACAAGACCTCAACAGGACTATAGTTAGTTGTTGGTTCATATTTTTTTCCCTTTCCCCGGACTAGTTGATTCTATAAGCAGAGCTGGTTAGCTAGAGCTAGCTTGTGCTGTGCACTTGTATATGACTCGAGAGTCTAGATACATGTGCCTCGATGCATGGCGATACGTTGCTTATCTACACACCTCATCATGGGTTATACTTAATTAATATAAACAATAACACTTTTCTATTAAGACGTCTCATCAGGGCCGCATGTATATAGTAAAATCCAGAGCATGATATATTAAAAGAAAACTGACACGAACCGGGCATAACTTAGCTAGTTGGTCCCTGTGATGAAACACAAATTGGATGTCACTCTACACAAATAATTTTGCAAGACACAGTCCAACCATTAACAGAGACGGGCACAATAGAGTGCCGCTTCCATTAATGGTTAGTGCGGCTTTAGTAAAACACCCACCTCAGAAAATTATTGACGAAAGAAGCCCGCCACCAAAAATCATCGATTAACAACGATGGTCATCTTAAGACATCCACCTCCGTAAATCAATTTTTTCGAAGATGGGCAAATTAAGACGTCTGTCTTCGTTAATCAATGATTTTTGCATCATGTTCTAAGCGTTAGTCTCCTCTTAATAAGATGTCCGCATCTATAAATGGTTGCAATCAGAAATAATTCATATATTTTTTCATATAAGTTCATAAAGATAAACTTTATATCAAAAGTATAGCTCTGGACGCAATCTAGAACTTTGTAGTTGAAAACTTTTGAATTGAAATTATTTAGGTTTCAAAATATTCTTGTAAGTTCATAGATTTAAAATTTAAAATTATCAAATAATCTTAGATGTTGAAAGTTATGGTTCTCAATACAATCTACAGATTTATAGTTGAATTTTTCTATTTAAAGTTATTTAGAGTCCCAAATATGTGTTATGAGTTTATAGATTTTGAAATACAAAATTTAGAATTCCTAAACGACCTTGAATATTCATATAATTAATACCAAAGTTGTAGTGTCAGACCTATGCTACATTTTTTTCGCTGACATAAGTTTTTTCTTTGAAGATGTTGTGTCTCAAATATTTGTTTTAAATTCACATATTTTGAGATTCAAATTTTTGAATTTTTCAAACAATCTTGGATGGGTCATCCTCTACTAAAGTTATAGTGCTTGATAAGATTTAAGATTTTGTAGTTAAATTTATTGTTCATTTGAGTTCATTTAGTAGCCAAAATATTCAATATAAGATTATGAAATATTGATATAAAATGGTAGCATATTATATGTAGTTATAAATGAGTGTGTGGTACAGTTTGTAGAGGGAGATATTGTTAAACATGAGGTTGAAGGATTGATCCCTAGAAGTTGTAATTTTTTGTTTTTAGGTTTTTTTGGAGACCAATAATGGAGGCGTACGTCTTAAAATGCCCACCTCCATAAATAGTATTAACAAAGACAAATGTGTTAAGACATCTGCCTCCGTTAATGGTGTGGTGCCCGCCTCCAAAAAGCCTAATTAGCGGAGGTGTTTTGACGGAGACAGGCATCGCTGTTAATAGAAAATGACCGCCTCCGTTAATGTCACTACCACACAAAATATTTTGAGAAGCATTTTCAAAATAGACTTAAAGAAACAATGCACATTGAGCATTTTGTGGTAATTGTATAGGGGCTCGAGCGAAAGATTTATCTGGGGCTTTGTGCTCATCCTTCGTGGAACATCACGAAGAGGAGTTCCTTGTTGTTCGATCCGCCAAGCATCATTGATTCTTTAGCTTGCATTAGCGTGTTGATCCTTAGACTCACCTCAACAAGGAGTAGGTTGATGGCAAGCAACCAAACCCCAAGAGAAAAATTATCGTGTCAACTTGTCTCCTTTGGTTTGCATCACTACACTTGTGCTCTTTACTTTGTGTGATCCTTAGCCTACGTAGTTGCTTGCCTTGTGTAGCATGATTAGTTGAGTAGCTTAATTCAAGTAGTTTGGGTTCTCTACTATGTAATTTACTTTGACCACTAGAATTGTGTAGGAGCTTGCTTGTTTGGTTTTCTTAGTTGCTAGATTTGCTCCTAGAGTTGTGTAGGTGTGCTCTTATTTAAATAGGATTGGGTGGTGCTTATTAGGGTCACCTAATTGTCTAACAAGTTTCATTAGTATTGTGACTTGTAGAAATTTTAATATGCTATTCACCCCTCTAGCCATCAATCGATCCATTCAATGGGGTAGTAGAGGAAACAAAGGAAAATATTTGCTTTTATGGTGGTTTGAGATGTGAATTCAGGATACTATTGATTATAAAGATGGATATCATTATCAAGACTCATGAGCTTCATCATACATCAACAATATTTTCATATTGCATTCTTCCTTTGGTCTTGCTCATGTTCTTTGATTCACATGCAGGGATTCCTTTATGGTGAGGGTTGATAACTAGAGGAGATGTGGTATTAAGGTTGCATGAGGGTTTATGTCTCTATGATAGGAAGCTAGATCGATTTGTCAAGCCTCTCCACCAAATCAATAGTTACCTCGACTCGACAGATGATTAGGCAATATGACAAATTGTGAGAGGTGATCCTGGTGACATTGTTGTAGTATGACTGACTCAAAGAGACTTATCTTGTCATTGATGTTTTTCAGGCTCCAAAAGTGAAAATCTTGGTCGAGAGAGAAGGTGTCAATGATGATGTCCCTAATTGTAGCTATTGAACTTCGTGAGATTGGTCTGAGTCATATTTGGTGTGCCAACTATCTATGATTTTGTTGTTGTGATCCTTAAATTGTTGTGCTAGGGGTTTTGTTACTACCAAGGTGTTTGGTTGCTTGCAATCCTCGACTTGAATTGCACATCTTTGATGGCTAGTTTTTGAAGAGTACTCACCTTATATTTCAGTGGAGTACTAGATAATTCGGTAAAGCATCTGATGCTAACATAAATGTAACTATTGGGACAATGGTTAGATCTTTGTGTTGGGGCGATTATACCCTTGTGTCCCACTAGTTGATGTTTGTTGGGGCTTAGAGAAGCTATATGCAAGCTAGACACACATATTTAAGAGTTTTATCCACCAAAGTGATCAAGAGAAGATTAAGAAAATTGGCACAAGGATTAGGACATGATTAAGTAATAATTTAGTCTATATAGCAAAGGCTAGTGGGAAGTGAGAGCTTTGTGATACCTCGGTTAAATTTGCCATGTGGGAGTTTGCATCCTTTAGCGAGGAGTAGTGGAAAGTTTGTGTTATCTACTCTCTTCAGTCTTTACCTTCCGCATCATTTTATTGCACCTTTGTGTGTCTAGCTTTCTATCCCATGTGTACTTATAGGATCGGAACCTAGGGTATGACCCTTCACAAACCAAAGGTCTTGGACTTTCAATCCTTTCGGGGGTGGTATCGATTTTTTTGGATTTTATCCGTATATTTGCTTTATAAAATATAAAGTAAACCATCTTTGAGATGATACATGAGCTGCACTTTAACATTGGTAGTCTCTAATTGTCCTAGCAGTTCTAATATGAATGGATATGTAAACGCTGGATAGCGGTTCATGAAGTTGTTGTTTTTATTGTTATATGTATTAAGATGCCATGTGTTAATTTACTTACTGCTTAGTGAACATAATAAGAATCATCAATAGAAATTCTTGCTTAGGTTTAGTTGCCTTTGTAGTGGTTTAGGATAGGTTATGTCGACGAACTAGGCCATGTCAACAGTTAATTGGCTAGGGTTTTATTATCTCTCTATTTTGAGAGGAATGGAACCATATGCTTTATGACTAATTTTTGAATTAGACTAAATGGCACACAGCAAATAAATCTAGTTGTGGCAACATGGTGTGAATGAGTGACAAGATGATTGTTAGTTCTTATTTCCTTTGTAGAGAATGAGCGTGTGGTAGGCTAATAGGTGTGATTAAATTGTCAGCTATATATAATCATGAGTGTGAGTTTACAATGCTTTTATTGTGCCAAATTAAATGGAGTTTGCTAACGCTAGTACAAAAATCAACTGGAAGTTACTAGAGTTCTTAAGTGTAAAATGGGCTCTTTTCCAATGAAATATCTAGGAATGCCAGTCAGTGACTGTAAGATAACTAAAGCACAATTCAAATATGTCAGTGACAAAGCTGAGAAACGGCTGGGGACTTGGCAGTGTGATTATCTGTCCTCCGGAGGCAGGTCCATCCTGATTGAGTCTTGTTTATCTGCTATCCCTATGTACACGATGGGTGTGTACCAGCTGTATGAAGGCAACTACCAGACTATTGACTCTATTAGATCGAGATTTTTTTGGCAAGATACTGGGAAAAAACGTAAGTATCACATGATCAAATGGGAAGCTTTGAGTAGACCTAAAGAAGCTGGAGGTTTGGGTTTCACGGATGTTAGAGCTATGAATACTAGTTTGCTTGCAAAATGGATTGACAGACTAGAGAGAGAAGACAACAATATTTGCTGCAAACTTCTAAGGAAAAAATATCTGGGGGAGAAGAGTATCTTCCAAATCAGAAATAGACAGGGTTCCCAATTTTGGAGGTCTTTACTTGACATACGAGTTTGGTTCTAGAGGGGTAGAATGATTCAAGTAGTCAGTGGCCATCAAACGCGTTTCTGGCAAGACTGCTGGATGGGGGAATGTCCTTTGAAGGTCCTTTTCCCCAATATCTTTAGTATTGCGTTGCATCCAGATATAGATGTTTACCAGGCCTTTACTGAGGGACAATGGCGTATACTTTTTAGAAGACAACTCCGGGGGATTTATGGAGTGGAGTGGGAGCAGTTGCAGGGGATGCTGATGGAGGTTAACTTGGGTGAAGGTAGAGATAAAATGTTTTGGGCCTTAGAACAATCCAGGAAATACACCTCAGGTTCTTTATATAGAGCTATTACGTTTGGAGGCGTTAGAGATCAGCGATTGATGAATGTGTGGAAATGTAATATCCCTCTGAAAGTCAAGATTTTTATCTGGATGGCGGCACATGATAGAATCCAATCAGGGGTTCAGCTTAAGAAAAAACAGTGGTCAGGGCCGGAGGAATGCGCTGCTTGTGATAATTTGAAAACAACCGATCACATTTTATTCCAGTGCCCACTTGCAGTATATCTTTGGTCATTCTTGAGAGTTTCCTTGAGCTGGTCGGCCTCCCCGACCAATTGCACAGATTTCCTAATGGAGTTTGCTGAAGATTGTAGAGGTGCTAAGCGCAAGGTGACGCTTTTTATATGTGCAGGTGCGTTATGGACAATCTGGAAGACGAGGAATGACGTGGCTATCAACAAAAAAATTGTTTCGTCTCCCAAGGTGATCATCTTCAAGACACTGATGTTGATCAAGACATGGCGCCCACTTCTAAAAACAAAGCTGGACCCTACGGCGCACGAGATGATCAATCTGCTAGACTCCAACCTACAGTAGCTTCTTTGTTGGTGTTGGGTGTCCACTTTTAGAGTGTTTGTCTGGTTGATCGTTTGGTGTAGCTCGGGCCTTAGAGGTTCTTGGAGTGTTTCGAGTTTTGTTTTTCGCTGTTCAGGTGTGCCTTTTTCTGTAAAACTGGAAACCCCAGTGCTCAGGCCTTGGGTGATCGTTACGCTTTCTAATAAAGCTGGGTGAACGCCTTTGGTCTAAAACGCTAGTACAAAAAATATTTGTACTGGCGGCACTTTTTGGATCTTAAGTGGCGTTGTTGTGAACCGCCAGTGTAAGACCAACAGAAATGGTGATGTTCCAATGGTTCATGATACTTTTCAAAAAATTGACGACACTATATTTTCTTATGAAGTATCCATCAGGAAATTTTGTCAAGAGAATTATTTTTTGTTGAGGAACAACTGAGCAATTTATATTTACCTATTAATCTATTATTCATAGTATTTGCTTGTTTGGCCAATAGAAACAATCTTAATTAGACTTTTCCTTATTTCCCTGACTTTTTTCCAGTTTTCCTAGCTAATGCAAGGACTTTTCTTCTCCATAGTTATGTAACTAAGGTGATATATAGTAAGGGCGTCCTTGTACATTTTTTTTGCATTACCGTCCTTCATAGGTCCCTATCTAATGATGAGTAGAATATCCAATCATAGGTACTTTTCTCTTGTATATGCCCCACGGAATATTGAACAAGGCTTAAACAAACTCTTTACATAAAGCCTGCGGAGATTAGCTTCTCATAAACAAACAACAAATGCATATCACGAAGTTTATAAACAAAACATTTTGGTGATTGCATTGTATGCACTTTTGAGATCGTCCATGTAAAGGCTATATAAAATATGGTGTTTTTAATAAAAAAAGGCGTCTTTTATCGGTGATTGTAGACTTTTGAGCTAATCTCTTAGCCATATACCAGGGCAGGCACATAGCAAGTGCCATACAAAATGGCGAAGGTGCAAAGAAGCTCATGATCATATCGATCTCCTTACTTGGACACATTAATTGGTCGGTGGAAGCTAATAATAATCAGATATTCTTCGCAAAAATAATAATAATAATAATCAGATATACAGAAGCTTTTATTGAGGTTACGTAGAGGAGTGGTTCTATACACTGCACCACCATATACGTACGCATCATGTCCATGACAAAAATTTGACCATGCAAAAAAATAAAAACGACATAAGCATTGCTACACAGAGACTTATATAGATCTACATCTCACAAGTTTTGCTGGAATTTGGTACCGTCTACTGGTAGGTTTGTTTCTTTGACACCACATTTTATGATGAGAGTTTTTATATTAAACTAAAATAGTAAGGGAGAATTCGGTTTCTACTAATTGATAACTATTTATTCGAGATTCACTGTTTAATTAATTTATTAAAGAGGAGCACTGAATCAAATCACTCTTTGAATTGACAAATCAATTGTTTGAAAAAAGTAAAAAAAACTCAAACATGTGCATTTCCCTGTATTGAGCCCATACCCACCTCTAGGGACCATAGTTAACTGACAGCTGACACTCTTCCAGAAATCAAACACCAAATGATTTCTGTAATGATGTTCCCAAGTATAGAAAGCTAGGTGGAGTAACAAATTTCTATCCGTATAGGTCGGCGATTCTCGACAATCATGCGAAGGGCACTTCTCGAGGCGCTCCGATTAAGCTAAACGAGACCTTTAGCGCGTGCACTATGTTGGGAGTTGGGATTCACTAACGGCGCTAAAACCCTAGCTAGCTAGGGTTTAATAATCTGTAACACACAGGCTTTAAGGCCCAGATTAAAGGCTAAGTATAATTAACAATGTGATATTCGAGGCAGTAACCGACCACGGTGAGCTCGTTATGCACACTGTGCCTTACATATATAGGATCAAGTACAAGCTCTCTCTTGTTTAAGCAGCTGGTTTGATGAACCCTCTAGACATGGACGTGGCTTCTAGTCCCCATTCGTTCTAGGGCTTGAAGAAATCCATTGGCGATGAGCCCACTATCCATGGTTGCAGCCTTGAGAAAGATGTTGTGTGTACTGGCCAACTAATGTTAATGTTGCATCAACTTGCTATGCAATTTGCATCATCGATGAGGTGTCCGGCCTCTTGGTTATAAAACTAGCAATTGTCAGTGTCAAGGGGAATGGCTAGCATGGCTCTACGTGTTCCTCTTCTAGGGTTTGCAAAAGGCGCCTAAGGCCATAGATGAGCTAAAACAACTGTGCATGCACTGGCCTTTGTTGGTAGCACATACCAGCCAGCTAGTATATAGTATATTCACATCCTTTTGAGCCATGAAAAGGAGTGTGAATTGAAGCAAACAAGGCCTCCTGCACATGCTCTCCAATTACACTGATGACGGTGCATATATATACTACATTGTTACATGCATCGATGCATGCATCGTTAATTTTGCTGCTGTGTATATCGTATCCATACATGTATCTGCATGCATGCATGCCATCTCCTTTTTACCTAAAAGCAAGCTCTAATAACGGCTCTATCAAGCAAATAGAGAGGCTAGCTAGGAGATCCTAACCTCGATCAACTCAATCACCATGTGTGTGTGTGTGTGTACACCGCATTTAGTTCTGGTGGATCATGATATATCATGCATGGGGGCCTCTATCTTTCAGTGAAAATCAAGTTCATGAACCATGCATGCATTATATCATATATATAGCTTGACACGTGTCAACAGATCTTGGCTCTCCAGCCTAATGATTGTGACCATGATTATACATATTTTGAGGATGATTATTGCACCAAAAGTCTTCAATCTCGTGCAATTAGAGTATTTGAGTGCCAAGAAAGGGACTGGAATTGGGATATATTGGGAGACCTTTGCATAATAAGGTGCGAAAGACACAGGCTAGCTACCATTAGAACTGTTGCTACCATAAGAACTCTTGGTATATACATATTGGGCGTGGGAGTACGGAGTACGTGTATAAGGTTGTACAGCTGTTTCATCAACTTAAGCGTGGAATAAATACTTTGTATGCATCTTCCGAATGAATGTTTTTTATTCTCTCATCGCAAAAATTAAGAAGAAGAAGAAGAAGAGAGAATGTTTTTGTTCTTGATCCTGGAACGCGTCTCACCGAAAGAAGCTAAGCACCATTGTTAATTTTGTGTCACCGAAAGAAGCTAAGCGCCATTGTTAATTTTGCGCCTCTGATGGTACTAGCTAATACGCGGAAGAATCTGAAAGTTTGTTGGGACTTGAAAGAATGGCTATTGTTTCTGCTCATTCCCCTCTTTATTTGATGTATGTATCAGCATACATATATGATGGATGTGTGAGAATATTAGGTACAAAGAGGAAATGTGAACTGCAGCTTTGGCACCATGCAAGGATGGGAACAAAATAGGAGGACACCAAACATATAGGTTAATTAGGTTTAGGTATGGGTACAGTACACATCCAGATCAAATAGACTAAGAGTGTACATTATTAATTTGACTTTAGTTTGCAATAAAGTAATGCATTGACCCTTAGCAAAGCTACTAATACATTTTCTGATCTAATCATGTTTAGTTTGTAGAAGATAACGACGATGATGACACACACTCAAGGTATGGGGGAGATGTCAGTGATCACTAGCTAGCAAGTGATGAGGGACCTTCGTGATGATGGAGCCAAAGTCAGGAAGCTGCTTGGAGTTGCAAAATTTTGATTACTACATGGCGTCCTTTTGTGTAAGAGTACGTGTCCGCGTCGCACTTTTTGTGTGTTGCTTACATCTTTCTTGATATAGGCCGTCGCAAAGGACACTGGATATATATTTTGCAGCGTCGGAGGGGACACAGTTTGTACAGTGACTAGTGACTAGTGAAGCTGCCCAGTAGCTGCTTCAGTTTGGGGCTTGCTTTTGCCCAACACCATACTATATACATCAATAACTGATCACAGGATTAATATGGTAATGTAAGAAACAACATTGGTTGACATCAAACCTAGCTATATATCATACCGTGTCCCAACACTTTTAGTTTTGCTAAGTACACAGTACGCACGCAGACGGTATAAGAATCATGCACGTGAACGATACGAATGCATGGACACAAACTCTATATGTATGAACACCTTCAATATAGCGAGTGAGCATATTTTGAAATTGATAAAGTTATCATATGTAGGTGTACTGTATGTACATGTTGAAGTTGTGATACTTCCTTAGAAATTTTCAAGGGATCAATCCAACATATTTATTTAGTGTTGTTGTTTACTTAAAAATTATGTCATTAACTACAAACTCATGTTTCCCCTGCTCATATATGAACCTTTTTGCCTTTGTAAAAGATGAGATGCAAGGGGATATATTCTCCGTGTGTTTGAATACAAATGCAACAGATGGATGCCCATGAGGCCATGACAAACACAAGCGTTGCGCACCGAGGCTTTTGAGGTGTGCATGCCGGCCTCCTTTCCTAGTTTATTGGAGATCGAGTTGCATGAAGAATATCAAGAAAGAGTCATCACAGCAAAGTTGAACTGCCAACAGTGCATGCGCGTTTGGCGCCAAAAAGCTGAGAGAGGCTGCAGCAGTGCACTGTGAACGATGCATGGCGCCACTGGCCCTGCTGGCACTGCACTGTAAAGTGATGGGCCCACCTGGCAGTCCACTTGTAGCTAGCTAGCTATAGTATTTTTTCCACTTGGAAACTGGGTATTGGTTGGAAGGCTCTCTTTGACAGCATGGCACCAGTGCTTTCATTCATGTAACACACGGTTTGTTTAGTTAATTAGTGTTCCTAGAAAATTAAAATAAATGGTTAGACACGGTTTAGCTAGTGGAGTATAGCATAAGGTTCTCTTCTGACCACCGTTTCCCCAAGCATAGCAAGGATCAACGTTTCACTTCTTATATAATTTTTTGACCGTGGTCGGTGCCTTACTCGCTTAATTGTAATGGTGTGAGCAGTGGCGGATCCAGAAACGGACCAAGGGGGGGCTAAAGAACAAGGCGAACAAAAAATTTTGCTCGGTAGACACAGTATACTAGTAGATATAACCTAGATTGATAATGTGATATGGATTCAAAGTAGTTAAAGTCAAAGATACATAGAATTAAGGATAGAAAAGTACCAAATACAAGGAGTCTTCCAGCTTAAGAATTGACACCACTTGAACCAATACGACTTGAACCGCCTCAATGCTACATAATTTGCAAATGTCATACACTTCTTCAATAATAAAAAAAAATAGAGGGATCTTCATCTTCTCACCTTGCTTGAGTTACTGCGTAACCCTAGGGGCTAGGGCAGTGGTGGGCGCTGGCCACTGGCTGGCACTGGTGGGCGCTGGCTGCCGGCTGCTGGCTGTCGCTGAGTCACTGTCCCGGCCTGGCTCCCGGGCTCCCGGCGGTTGGCGCGCGCGGGCGCGCGGCGGCGTGGTCCGCGGAGGCCGGTGGCGGCCGCGCGGAGAGCCGGAGAGGGGAGGGGCAGAGCCGCAGACCGGAGACGGAGAGGAAGAGCCGGCGGCGGCGGGCGGCGACGGTAGAGCGGGGGAGGGCGAGCGCAGGTCGCGCCGTCGCGGGCGAGCGGCCGCGCGCGAGGGATGCGAGCGAGACTCGAGAGCGTGTCGTGGCTGGCCGCTGGTGACCTGGTGTCGAGTTTTTTTTCTAGGGTTAACATTTTTGGGCCGGACTGAAGAGCTGCTCCAAACAAATTCGGCCCACGAGGGGGGCTGCAGCCCCCCCCCCGTCCGTCCGCCACTGGGTGTGAGGTTCTTTTCCTTGTCGGTTTGAGTTTTGAAAATAAGAAATTTGTATTTTTATGGGTTGCTTGCATCAATGGTTATATATTTCAAGCATTTGAGGTGATATGCATTACATTTATCCACATACGCATTTGCCTTTTCTTGCTAATAATTAAGATCTATATATTTTATTTCATTAATAACTCTTTAAAAATAGTTCTATTATTTCTCCATCGACATTATATATATATATATATATATATATAATTCCATTAATAATTTGAAAATAGTTCTATTGTCGCAATTGAGGGATTTGATTTGACCAACTTAGTTCTTAGTTAACAAATATGCCTCAAAATTTATGTTAGAGAATAACTTTTAAATTATGATACACCACTATATTACAGGTTTATAGAGACAAACCATAAGATTGTAAAGACGGAAGTGCCTACTAGCAAGGCACCATTGTAAATCAAGAATTTACACAGGCCGAATTACATTCAGGACAGAGTACACACATAAAACCATGGATGACAGTTGTAGCAATTGGAATCACTACAGGAAACTCAGGCTTTGCCGAGTGTCTAAGGCTTTGTCGAGTGCCAAATTTCGGACACTCGGAAAAAGCCCCAGCACAAGTCAAAGGTGGCTTTACCGAGTGTCCGACACTCGACAGAGACAAACACTCGACAAAGGGACTTCTTTACCAAGTGTCAGGCGCTTGGCAAAGACTTGCACTCGGCAAAGTATACTAGACCAGATGACGTCCACGTCCGTTTGCTTTGCCGAGTACCGACCGCCTGGAACTCGGCAAAGAGGAGGTTCTTTGTCGATTGGCAGCCACGTGACACTCGACAAAGCCTGTGGCCCCGAACTGTGCCATGTGGGCGGGTCTTTGCCGAGTGCTAGGGGCCGGCACTCGGTAAAGAGCCCGTCTTTGCTGAGTGCCAGCCACGTGACACTCGGCAAAGCCTGTGGCCCCGAACTGCGCCATGTGTCCGGCTCTTTGCCGAGTGCCACGTGCCGGCACTCGGCAAAGAGCCCCTCTTTGCCGAGTGCCGGGCCCCGAGACTCGACAAATTATTATTTTTTTGATCTTTGACACCAAATTTTTTGTGAAGCATCCCACAATATCGTGGTCAACATATTCAAATTTGATAATTTTTTAAAACATTTTGCTATATTTTATGTCTTTATTGCCGAGTGCCGGCCACGTGGCACTCGACAAAGATTTTTTTTAAAAAAAATAATTTCTTTGCCAAGTGCTGACCCTGTTTGCCGAGTGCCAGGGTCAGCACTCGGCAAAAAAAAATTTAAAAAAAAAAAGAAAAAAAAATCTTTGCCGAGTGTCTGCCACATCAGCACTCGGCAAAGAAGCCGTCAAATTGACGGTTGCTGTATTCTTTGCTGAGTGCTGACTTGACACGATATTTGGCACTCAAAAAGAGCTCTTTGCCGACACTTTCTTTGCCAAGTGTTTTTTGCCGAGTGCAGCATTGGGCAAAGACACTCGGCAAAGTAGCTGTGCCCAGTAGTGAATAGGAGAAGGATGGTTGTTAAATTAGCGTGCAAGAGGTGCGCGTGGATGGATTAACTAACCGCGGGAGTAAACTAATCTGGATCGCTAGGCATGCAGTTGCAACGACGTGGATCTCAATAATAATAATAATACAGTCGTGGGCAGCAGCAGAAGAGAATTAGCTAGCAGATAAGCGCGAGAGCGAGGAGGACGCAGCGTTGCTCTGCCGAGCGGCGCGCCGGCCCCGGCCCTCGCCGTTGTTGTTGGTGGTGGACCGTGGACGCAACGCAACGCATGCATCGAGGATGGAGATGGAGGGAATCATGCATCCACGCCGAGCGCCGATGCAATTGCAATGCAAACAATGGGCCGGCGGCGGGTGCGTGGCTCGCATGCAGCAGCACCACCACCCTCCGCCCCAGTGGGTACAGCATCCCTGCATGTGTAGTCAGTCAGGTCAGCCAGCCGCTTCCCCTCCCCTCGAGCCTCACGGCGCAGGGTCAGGCCGGCAGAATCTTGGAAATGTATATATGTATATATATAAAACGGAGATAAAATCTGCATCGAATTTTCTCATTCCTCCTAGAACGAGAACAGGGGAATTTTAAACTCGAATTCCGGGGAAGGGGACTTAGATCCTTTCAATCTCCATGTAATCTTCCCTGCCACCATTTTATTTGTCTCTTCGTCGTTCGTTGTAGCTACTACTGCCAATATATGCGCCACGCCATGATCGATCGACGATATATTCTTTCTTTCTCTTCTCTCTCATCATATATGCAGTCAGTCAGTCAGTCAGTCTTGCAGATGCTGCTGCTGATGATGCAGTCCCTCTCTCTCTCTCTCTCTCTATTCTCCACCAGCACCACTAGCTACTACTTCCTCTCTCCTTCACATGCATGCCAACCTCCATCCATCGCCACACTGCTGTCCAGTCATCACACTCCCCTGCCTATATAAACCACCCCTAGCCTAATCCCCCAAACCACCAACACAACAACAACAACAACAACATCTCCTTCATTCTCCATTCTCCAGCAACAACAAACCACACCTCCTCCTCCTCCTTCTTCTACCTCTAGCTCTAGCTCGCATACTAGCTCATCGTTCACCACCACCACCGCCTCAGCGTACACACACATATACATCACAGAAACAACCCATCCATCCATCCATCCATCCATCCATCCATCCATCCATGGGTCTCCTTCCTACTGATCGCATGGACAGTCTCTTCTCCCCACGGTGCGTGTGGGTGAACGGCCCCATCATCGTGGGCGCCGGTCCCTCAGGGCTCGCCGTGGCGGCGTGCCTGCGAGAGCAGGGCGTGCCCTACGTCATCCTAGAGCGCGCCGACTGCATCGCCGCACTCTGGCAGAAACGCACCTACAACCGCCTCAAGCTCCACCTGCCGAAACGGTTCTGCGAACTGCCGAGGATGCCATTCCCGGACCATTACCCGGAATATCCGACCCGCCGGCAGTTCATCGACTACCTCCAAGACTACGCGGCCAAGTTCGAGATCAAGCCGGAGTTCAGCACCACCGTGCTGTCTGCGCGCTACGACGAGACCTCCGGACTCTGGCGCGTCGTCACTTCCGCTCCCAACAACGGCGGCGACATGGAGTACATCGGCCGCTGGCTCGTCGTCGCCACGGGTGAGAACGCCGAGGCCGTCGTCCCGGATGTTCCGGGACTCGACGGATTCGACGGCAAGGTCACTCACGTTAGCGAATATAAGTCCGGCGAGTGCTACGCTGGCAAGCGCGTGCTCGTCGTCGGGTGTGGGAACTCAGGGATGGAAGTGTCGCTTGATCTCTCCGACCATGGCGCTCGCCCGGCCATGGTCGTGCGCGACGCCGTGCACGTCCTGCCACGTGAGGTGCTTGGCAAGTCGACGTTTGAGCTCGCCGTGCTCCTCATGCGCTGGCTCCCGCTCTGGATCGTCGACAAGATCATGGTGCTCCTTGCCTGGCTCGTCCTCGGCAACCTCGCTAAGCTCGGCCTCCGCCGCCCCGCCGCTGGTGGCCCGCTTGAGCTCAAGGAGAAGTATGGCCGCACCCCCGTGCTCGACTATGGCGCGCTCGCACGCATCCGTGCCGGCGACATCGCTGTCGTCCCTGCCGTCACACGTTTCGGCAAGGGTGGCCAGGTTGAGCTCGCCGACGGCCGCACCCTCAACTTCGATGCCGTCATCCTCGCCACCGGATACCGTAGCAACGTGCCACAGTGGCTCCAGGTAAATTCACACTTCAATAATTCAAAAATGCATATATATGTAGCAGTGCCAAACTGCCAACATATATAAAAACTACTGTTCCATTGCAAGATCATTGATCTGATCAATCTCCATCTCCAATTGATTCTTTCAGGGCAACGATTTCTTCAACAAGGACGGATACCCCAAGACTGCCTTCCCACACGGGTGGAAGGGTGAGTCTGGGCTCTACGCCGTCGGTTTCACCCGACGTGGTCTCTCCGGCGCCTCCGCCGACGCCGTGCGCATTGCCAAGGACCTTGGTAACGTCTGGAGAGAGGAGACCAAGCCCACGAAAAGGGCCGGCGCCTGCCACAGGCGCTGCATCTCAGTCGTCTTCTAAGCTTGTTTGCTTGAGCTTATCAGCCGAATCTGCCAGCCATTTCGCAGTGTTTTTCTAAAACAACAAATCAGCCGACGGTACTTTCTGCCATGGAGCCACCAACATGATGACGAAGGAAGCTAACTTACTGAAGTGCACACACACAGACACTACATACAGTTGTTCGTTCATGGTGTTTTAGTTAGTCAGTCCATCCCCTTGGTTTGTTGTTGATTTGTTCTTTAATTTGCCTGCCAGGTACATTACTAGTTGTAGTGGTTGATTAGGTTATACGGTAAAAACAGTGAGAGTGAGTTGAGTAAAAAAAAATGGAGCCCTCCCATCAGTAGGGGAAGTGAGTGAGCCCTAGGGGATTTTTACTGCAGCTATGGCCGCTTAGCTTGGTGTATAGTAGCAACCTGTTGATGGAGGAAGAGGCTCTTTAATTTATTTTTTTATTGACCTAGTAGCATGTTCATTTCTTTGTTCTAGCTATTGTATACACACCACCAGTGTAGTTATTTCAACTACACTTTGTAGCCAGGTTTAGTAGTGTATTGTTAGTGATGAAGAAGAGGTATAACCTCTTGTCATTTTTTTTATTTTGTTATTACTACTCTTTGTATGACTCTTCACATGAGATGGAGTACTGAATGTATATTAGTGTAATTTGAATGTCTTTATTTGCCCTTTATTTTACCTGTTGATATTACCATTATTAATTATAATTAGTCTCCTCTCCTCTATGAATTAGTTAGCAAATAAAGCAAAATGATGCAAGGAGGAGATGTGAAGTGTCTCTTTCAGAAATAATGCATCAGATTCAGGGGGCCGGGCCGGGCAGCAGGGAACATGGGTGGTAGTGTGGCGTGGGCTGTGGAATTCCTGGCTCTTGTCCTCTGGTTGTCCCTCCCTAGCTTGCAGCGCTGGATCTCTGCAGGGTCACTATTACCTGTGTTCCCAATTGGCTCCTGGTGCCATGGAAAAGTTACTGCTACAAATCGGATGAGATCTCTCTGCTGCTAGTTGCACCAGCACCACACCACTACCTGCCTCTGCCAGTCGGCAGGCCCAGCCGGCCGGCCAAGATTCCAGATTAGTATAAAGTCAACTTTCGCAAACAGGAGACTAAATAGGGGTGTGAGAGTGAGTGTGTGGCTGTGGGGGGTAGTAGTTAACATGTACAAATTCAATCCTAGTCAAAATTTTGGGACTAAACCAGCTTACAGTACTACCTAAGCTATGAAATCGCCCAAAGAAATGCTGCTTGGTTACTACCTGTTTCTTTTTCAGAAATTAATTCATAACTCAGTTGGTTAGATTTGGAAATTAGGCAATCTGATTATTGCAGTACAGTACAGTTCCTCAAATAATGCGCACCTGCTTGCTGTTCCTAAAATAGTACTAGTTTACACGATACTACCAGATGTTGTAACTGCTTCTTGATTACATTGGAGTGATGCAGAACTTCCATCTAAGCAACAAAACTGCGCTCAGTATTATTGTTAATGACCACTGCCCTACGAACAGCTAATTTCAATGAGGACACCCAATAAGATTAACAAGTTCAATTATGCATGATCGTCCTTAATTAGCTAGCTTTCCCTTTCGAACCGGCCGGGGGCCAGAAATATCTGTCTGCAAACATAAAAGGAACCAATGCATGGTCCAAGATGGACCAGTTCATGTGATAAGAGCGCATCATCAGGTGGTCACCGAGGATCAAGCTGGATATGGTTGTATCCCAGGTAGATGTAAAGCCCCCACACGCACGCACTTAAGCCATGAATTGGAAAAGAAAAGCGATACACGATGAACAGCTAACCCAGCAGGCACATGTGGCTCCCCTTGGAGTAGTGACCCCAGCAAATTACAGGCCATTTCAGATCCCCACATCACTATCACTATGAAGCAACAAGAATATTCGGTTTAATTTGGCATATACAATTAGGAATTCCATATTTATCTGTGTTCAAAAAATCAGTTGGATTTTTTAACTGCTTGAGAATAGACTAAGTCAAGATCTCACTATCCAACAGTTGTGTCCGTGCCCATGATGTTCAAATGACTACACACTTGAGGGGGGGGGGGGGGGGCTCCATGGTTGCCGCCGTGCCCTGATCCTTGCCATCTAGCGGCATGGGGGGATCAGGGGAGGGGGTTCCATGACCATCACGGAACTCGTGCACACTTGCCACTGTGTCCACTCGATCCCATGCCGTTTGGAGGTGGGGGAGTCACGACGAGGGAGGGAGAGATGAGCTGGTAGCACAGAGAGGATAGAAAAGGTTGGGTGGGACAAGGATCGTGTGCTCCACACGTGCCAATCACAGGGCGACATATGGGCACACAAGCCCACCTGTCAGCCACTCTGAGAAAGCACAAGAGGGTGGGAGATACATGCGTGGGCGCACGTACATATTGTGCTTGAGTGGGTTTTCACTGTTGGAACCTCTCTTGAACCTACGGTAGAATGCTTTTCACCGCTAGTTCGGGCCAAGAACTTGTGAAATTCATTTTTTTACCGTTAGTTTTATTCTAAAGTGGCGATGACATACATTGTCACCAACTGTTTTAATAAAACATACGGTGAATATGTCGTTGGCAAAAATATTTTTGTAGTATTGTATCCTAATTCGAACCTTATTTTCTTCTTCTTCTCATCTCAATGCTCACTGTTTCTAGCCTTGACGGTGCCCCTACTGGATGCCAACACCTCACAGTCCCGCCTCGCTGCCTCCATTTGAAACTGCATCTATGTCCCCTAGTGAGTTTTGGTAGTTGAATGATAAAATAAATTAAATGACTAAGCTAGTGCTCTCATCCCTAGCCTGAGTTGCCTAAGCCATGTTCTACTGTAGTACATTGTCTGCTTGTGTATATATGTTAGATCCTAGTCAAAATCATTAGAACTAAATTGGAGTTTGTCCCCTACTCTAAAACTAAGGAATTGAAAAGAACTTAGATAGCAAGGACCTCAACATCTTACCTAGGGACGGAAACGGGATGGACATTTCCCAATATCCTTCCATCCCGAAAGGGTCAAAATACAATATTGATAGTTTATATCTGAATTCAAATACTTAATACACATACCATATTTGAATACTCAAAATTGGTTTTCCTATATGTATACGAGATAGATATCTATATTCGACATGATCCATATTTGACTATGAGATCTGAGAAAATATGGGATTTAATACGGGATATGGGATCCAATCCAGTTTTATCCCAATCTTACCCACAAGAGATTAATAAGAATTTAAGGCTAATTAACTCTAATTTAATGGACAAATCAGACTCATGGGGGGCTGGAGCCTACCCAGCTCCCCTTTGGATCCGCCCCTACCAATGTGTATGTCATACAATATATCATATTTGGTAGTGCATATGACACATAAATGATAAGAGATATGCCAGGCATACTTACAACCAAGTCAATCATTAGAGTTCCTTAGTAAAGCTATGATTCAGCCTAGTGTAGGCCTAAGTCCCCAAGTAACATGTTGTATTACCCAAACAGAAACTAGTCATCTTAAGTCAACAGTTTTGTTGAAGCATCTGTAACCAACTTTGACACTTAATGATTCAACTAGGTCCCTTGCATTCTTAGTTTCTGCCTTTACCATCATCGCATCAACATGCATTCATCCTAGTTATTGCATTGTGTACTCATGCATATAGGGGCACCTGTTACCTACTACCACCTCTCCATAGGGCCGTGTTATACACCGGGCTATCAGGTGGGAGCCAGTTGCCATCAGTCACGCTCGGCCCACCCCTCTCTTTGTGTCTCACCTCACGCATGGCCCATCCTTCAGCTGCACTCGTACATGTTAATGTTTTTCTTCCTCCCTCTCAACCCCTGCTACCCACCACCCCCACCGTGGCACGGTAGGGTCTTGTCTGAGATCCACTGCTGCGGCCACAGCTGTGGAGCTCCGGCGAGACCCTACAACACCCATGGCGGCCCCCTTGTCCCCCTTCCACAGCCGCCATGACAATGCTTGCTAGCGAGCACCACCATGATGCCCCCGCTCCAACCTCGACCAACTGCCTCCACTATCACGAGGACCCCAAACCGCCTAGATGTCAACTCCACCACTTGGCCCGCCCTGTCTCCCCCGATCCTCTTCTTTTCTAAGGCCACCAAAGATGGAAATGAGGGAGGGAGATTGCTGCTGGAGACAGAGATGACAAATGAAGAGAGCGATGGAGACGCTGGCGATTGGATGGTCAATGGGCCATGATGGGCTCTCATGCTGCTCCTGCCATCGAGCGACACGCGATTCGCTCCATATGGCGCACCGCTCTCGTCAGATCCACTCTCCATAGGGGAAACAATAGTTAAGGAGGTGATCAAGGAGTTCGAGGAGTATGTATGTGTTGAGGTCATAATACGAGTCCACCCAAGGCAAACCCCCAATGCATTCTCCTATATTTTCTGAGATATTAACATTATATGTGTGCACTAAGGTGAACAGGAGTTGTTTAGCACCCAATTGCATAGAAATCCTGATACTATGAGTCCAAACTAGCAGGATGTTTTGAGTCTTTCTACATGATGACCGACTGTTTACTGACCCTTAGTCTACCGAGCCACCTTACTCTCTATTGGGAAACACACGGTCATTCTTTGTTTAGCATTTAGATCATTTAGATGGTGTTTGGTTCCCATCTTCTAAAGTTTAGCCCTATCACATCAGATGTTTAACACTAATTTTGAGTATTAAATATAGACTAATTATAAAATTAGTTGTACAAATGAAGACTAATTCGTGAGATGAATCTACTAATTAATCCATCATTAGTATATATTTACTGTAGCACAATATTATCAAATCATAAACTAATTAGGCTTATTCGTCTCACAAATTAGTCAGGGTTTTTATAATTAGTTTTATTATTAATATGTGAACAGATAATGTGATATGCAATGTGACACCTCCTAAGCTTTAGTCCCCGTATCTAAACACTTGAACAGAGTATGGTCCAAATTACACTACGGGAGGCACTGGCTTCCCCTAGTGTCAAATGCACTCGGGGAAGGCTTAGTTGCACTCGGGGAAGCCTTCCCCGAGTGCAACACTCGGGGAAGACTGCCCGGGGTATCTCTTCACGGGAAAGGCGTCTTTCCCGAGAGCCAAAAATCATACACTCAGGGATGGCTTTCCCGAGAGCCGTCCTAGCACTAGGGGAAGAGTTGACGCCGTTGGTGGTAGCCGGCGCCGTTTACTTGTTTTTTTTAAAAAAAAATCTTCCCCGAGTGCAACACTCGGGGAAGACACCCTCTTCCCCGAGAGCCGCGGCCCAGGCACTCGGGGAAGACAGCCTCTTCCCCGAGAGCTGCAGCCCAAACACTAGGGGAAGACAGCCTCTTCCCCGAGAGCCACTTCCCAGGCACTCGGGGAAGGCACCTTCTTCCCCGAGAGCCAAGGCTTGTGCACTCGGGGAAGCCACTTTGAAAATTCTTTTTTTTGCCTTTTCATTTAATCAACTATATATATATCACAATCCAAAAATCAATAGCAATATATCACAAACCACATTTATGTATATCACAAATAACCAAATTTATACGAAATTCAAATATATTACAAACCACACGTTGAAGAGTACATATTATTCCAAGTTCACAAGTTTAATACATAAAAACAACTCCCAAGGCAGCTCATGGCGACTGTCCAGTGTGCGATGCCGGCGAAGGTTGGGACGCCCCAGCTTGCGATCCCGACGACGGTCAAGGTGTGCATAGCACGCCGTGCGATCCTGGCGACCCTCCGACATGGTTGGACGCCGCCCTCGATGCATGCTACAAAAGAGAAGGCATTGGATGTGAGTGACAAATAAAAATGTAGAGTGTAAAGAAAAATTGGAAATTTCGGCAGCACCTCCCCTGCACGGGGAGGTTTCCAAAACCTGCAAGAGAAACGTCGACACGAAGGCTGACAACCACATGTCTGGCACGATGGCCGACACATCAACAAATCCAGCACGAAGGCCGACACATCAACAAATCCGGCAAGAAGGCCATCACTAGGTTTTATGCTAAGTATGAGCAAAGAAAGTAAAACATCCATACTAATACTCACCGGAGTAGACTCTCGACGATATGGTGGTGGTGGTGGTGCAAGCAGCTGTGCTGGGATCTCCCAACCTTGTTGTTGCCCAAGTTGTTGCACGAACTTGAGCAAACCCTCTTGTTGGGCCTCCAAAGCTTGTATCCTCTGACGCTCGGCCTCCCGCTCGGCTCGCTTAGCCTCTCGCTCAGCCAACTGGGCCTCCTGCTGGGCCCGAAGTGCTAGCAGCTCGGCCTACAACATTTGAACCCAATGTTTCAATAATGCAAAGGTAAGGAACGTAAAATTGAAAGAACGATGAATGAAACTGGAATACTTACCTGTAGTGCCTCCACCGCTGTTGGCCGTTGGCTTATGAGCACGCTAGAGCTCGTGCTCGCTGCTCGTAGACGGTTGAGAGGAGGAGTACAACCTGTCTCAAGGATGCCGTCGCCAATGTAGAATCGTCCATGCTTCTTACCTTGCCCAATCCTCATCACTAGCTCAGGATCAAGGCGCTCCTCAGTCCTCGGATCATAGTCCGACCCATGGACTAACCTCGATGCCTCCGTGTACGAACTGAGACGGGTGTAGACGCTAGAGTTGGTGTACACCTCTGGGCCTGCATCAGGGTTGTACTCGATATTGGACTTTGCTGGACCCATGTGGGCCAGAGCATATGCCGTGAGTTGGCCAATTGGCTGGCCACCATGCGCCGCCTCCTGCAATATAGACAACATGTGGTTTGCAATCATGCAGAATTGAGCGTGGCTAGATTAGACAAGTGGTGGAGACTTACATATGTCTTCTTGTATTTGCTGAGGCTTGCGCTACCCTGATGGTGAGGTACACCTGGCATCAGCATACGTTGCTCGCTTTTCTCTTGGTGCAACTTCTGCCAGTCTGCGTCCAACCATTTGTCCACTATAGCAGCCCAGCAATCAGGATAGGTGGCGCACCAATTTGGAATCACCTACAAGCCATCAAAAGATCAAATTAGGCATAGTTAATCTGAAAAGGGATCAATAGGAGATGTTTTCTATTTACCTGAAGATACTACTCCCTTGTTAGAATCTCTCTTCTTGACTGAGGTCTGTTGATTTTTCTATGACGGTAGGTGGCATTGTAATCAATGTGCGCCTGCAAGCGGGACTCGTAATACAAGTCCGAGACACGCCTTTTACAGGAAGCGTAAGCCACCTGATACGCCCTTTCCTCCTGTCCTGGCTGGCATCTGAAGTAGTCCTGCATAAAGACACAAGACACAAGGTATCCATTATTTTATTTTAAGAATGTACAATGAATTGAGGGCCATAGAGCGAGAAAGGCTTACCCACAACTCTGAAATCACCTGATCCGCCAAGTTTCTATATGGAGCACTAGCGGGGAAGAGAGCGTACTGGTCGAACAAGGGTATCTCTCCGTCCACATCCTCCTCTGACTTGTAGACTAGGCCAGGGAAGTGTTCCCTGCACAAAAGTCCCAGGATCCCATTGACATTGCGAGCCTCGCCCCCATCCTCCACAAGTATCCAGTTCCTGCATAAGTGGTTAACAATAGTTAGTATCATTTTTCAAAATATCAAATGAAGAACATATGAAATTACTTACTTATCCCCCTCGGGTGCAATCAGTGGGCGGCGGTCAATAGGAATAGGTCGCTTCGGGAGCTGGCTGGGACCTCGCTTATAGGGTTTTGAGGCACTGGAGGAAGTCGAACCCCCTACCCCCTCCTCAGACGTGTGTGGAACCCTCTCCTCGGACTCGGGCGGGACCTCCTCATCCTACATCTGTGGAGGGACGTCGTCGCCCCTAGAAGAGCGAGAGGAGCCAAGGTCATGGTCAGTCGATGGTTCTAGCCTGGGCCTGCCTCTCGCCCTCCTCTGCCTCTCTGACGGCTCCGTCTCCGTCTCCTCAACCGCTGGCGTGTCCCTCGGTCTCGAGTAAGCCGAGCGACACCTCCTAGTGGGCCCCATCACCTGCAATTAAAAAGAATAAAGTAGTATTAGTATAGATAAATGAGAAGTACTTAGCAAAGGATGCAAAATAAATAAAATGTAATTACAAAATAACATATTACATGTATTTCTATTATTCTTCATGATCAGGATTATCTCGACAATAGCTATCGTCATCACTATCAAGAGCCTCCAAATTGTCAACGGCCTCATCCTCATCACTGTCATTGTGTAGTTGCAGTCCCTCAAGCATTTTCAAGTCTCTCGGATCATGCACCTCATCTACAGCTTCCTCATCAACAACCCATTCCTCGTCTACTTCCATTTCAATCTCTTCGGTTAAGTCTATCTCGAGCATCCCTGGTAGCCCCTCGTCTTGTTGATAGAACTCTTCGTCATGCGTGGGTGGGTTCAAGTTGTAGTCATCATCGTTTGGGCGAGGACATTTATCATGTGGTGATACCTTGTGCACAATATAACAACCCTAAAGACGTGGGTCAGTTTTGCACGCATATGGACAATAATAAACTTGCCTAGCTTGTTGAGCCACAATATATACATCTTCTCCTGGATAGAAGATGTCCTGTCTAGTTTCGACTATCCCAAGTTTAGGGGACTTTTTCAATATTGCAGGATCAAACCACTGGCACTTGAATATGATTGGCTTAGGTGCTTTTTCTCCATGGTATTGGAGCTCATATATTTCTTCAACTATGCCATAATAGTCCACTTGCTCAGCGCCTGGCTCAACTTCTCCAGGCGTAAATACTCCGGTATTCGTCGTCCTTGGATTGGGCCGATTCTTGTCATAGCTTGTGGTATGAAAGCGATATCCATTCACATCATAAGCGTTAAATGACGAGACCTTATAGTCAAAGCCTCTAGCCACTTGTCGTAGTTCAACACTTATAGTCAAATCACTTTGGCACTGCAAGCTCAAGCATGAGAAAAGAAATTAGGCAACTAGAAACACCAAACTTGGAACGAGCCAAGTTGGTCAGAAGGTACCTTTCTTTGGAACCATGTAATGAAATCAGGCGAACTATGTTGAAGAAGGGTCTCTCGTTCATGGTCAGAAGGTGGCCTTGAATGATGCCAGTATTGATCAAAAAATTCCCTACACCAACAAGCAACAAGGTTGGATGCAGAAAATTTACGAAGTATTTAACAAGTTCATCGAGAATTTACCTCTAATACTTGTCGACTTCGTCAAGGTTTGTCAACACGTAGAGCATGATCTTGCGCCACTCTGCATTGGTCAAGAACTTTGTGGCTGCTCCACTTGATCTCCCGCGTTGCCCTTTGAATAGGCTGAGGGACGATTCATTTTCATCCTCGTTGTAACGAGAGGGTGGATTATGCACGCTTGGAAGGTTCTCACTATAGTATGATGTTGTGAAGTTTGACACCTCCTCACGAATGAATGCCTCTGCTATGGAAGCTTCAATCCTACCTTTGTTTCCACATTTTTGGCGAACAGTCTTTAGACATCTCTCGATTGGATAGCACCAACGGTTCTGCACGGCCCCCCCCAATCGTACCTCATTCGGGAGGTGCAAAATCAAATGCTGCATCGACAAGAAAAAGCCAGGTGGAAAGATCTTCTCCATCTTACAGAGTAACTCGGGTGCTATTTTTTCCAACTCCTCAACCACTTTCAAAGATATCTCCTTGGCACAAAGCTGGCGGAAGAAAAAGCTCAACTCTGCCAGCACCTTCCAGACATGCTTAGGGACGTAGCCTCGAACCATCGAAGGAAGAAGCCGCTCAATCCATATATGGAAGTCATGACTCTTCATCCCTAAGACTCGGCCAGTATCTGGGTTTGCTCCCCTCCTCAGATTCGCTGCAAACCCATCAGGGAAACTTAACGTCTGCATCTATTCTATCACTTTTGTCCTGTGCGCCTTTTCCAAGACGTAATCGGCCTTAGGTCTTTTCCATGATTTGCCGTCTCTTGGAGGCATCATTTGTAGCTTTGGTCTGTCACATAGTGTTGCCATGTCCACTCTGGCCTTAGGGTTGTCCTTTGTCTTGTCAGGAATGTCCATGAGTGTTGCCCAAAGTGCTTCAGCGACATTCTTCTCAGTGTGCATTACATCTATGTTGTGTGGAAGGCGAAGGTCATCAAAATAGGGAAGCCTCTCCAACCCCGACTTATGAGTCCACATATGTTCCACACCATAGCCCACAAAGCGATCTTTGTTTGGCTCATCTTTCTTTGGATTAACTTTCATTCTTTTACCCTTCTTTGGATTATCTTTCTGCATTGGGACCACGAGAGCATCTATCTGAGCATGAACTTGGGCACTAGTCATCTTTTGAGGTATAGGATCGGTCACTGTGACACCTTTCGTGAAGTTCTTGATGTCTCCTCTGAATGCATGGTCAAGAGGGAGGAACCGTCGATGCTTGTCGAACGACGAGAACTTGCCACCATTCTTCAACCAAATGAATTGTACAGCTGTCTTGCATATCGGGCATGGAAACTTCCCATGGACACACCAGCCGGCAAATATCCCATACGTCAGGAAGTCATGCATGGAGTACTGGTACCAAACATACATTCTGAAGTTCTTCTTTGTAGCTCGGTCGTAAGTCAATACGCCTTCATTCCAAGCCTTGATCAACTCATCATAAACAGGCTGCATGTACACACCCATTTTGTTTCCCGGGTGTCCAGGAATTATCAACGTCAAGAATATGTTTTGCCGTTGAAGTAGGACCCCAGGGGGGAGATTGAGGGGGATAGCGAACACGGGCCAACAAGTGTATGGGGCCGACATCATTCCATAAGGATTAAACCCATCCGTTGCCAGCGTAACACGTACATTACGTGCCTCTTCATCTTTGTCACGATGGTTGGCATTAAAGCTTTTCCATGCTTCACCATCTGCTGGATGTACCATCTTATCAGGATTGTATCTAACGCCATTCTTGTGCCATGTCATCTGTTTTGCGGACTCCTCGGACATGAATAGTCGTTGGAGCCTCGGTATGATCGGAAGGTGTCTTAGGACTTTCATGGGGATATTCTCATTCTGCTGCTTCTTTCCATCACCTTTGTCTACATCTACATACCTAGAGGATTTACACTTTGGACAGTACTTTGCATCATTGTGTTCTTCCCTAAATAGGACGCACCCCTTCGGACAACAATGTATCTGCTCATATGGCATCTTTAGTGCCTGAAGGAGTCTCGTTGACTCGTGCAGGCTACTCAGCAGATGATGACCCTCAGGAAGTAGGCCCCCAATAATTGCCATCATATCATCGAAGCAGGCTCGAGTCATGTTGTGCTGGGACTTCAACCCTAGTAGACGCCCAATGGCATCAAGTTGAGAAACCGTTATCTTCTCATGTAGGAGCTTTTGTGCCGACTCTAACATTGCCAAGAACGCCTTAGCGCTCGGCTCTGGCTCCTCCTCATCCTCGTGCTCGTCCTCCGTAGGCCTTTCCACGAACGTCGCATCCTCATAGTCACCTAACCATCCTGCTACCCCGCCATCACCATCACTCCAAGTGTTGTCTCACGGACTCCTCTCTAGGACAATAGGGTTCACCATGGCACACCCACCGGGTATAGTTTGGCATAAATCCAGACTTTCAAAGATCCTTCATCATGACTTCCCTTGTTTTTCTTTTTTTGTTCTCACATTGGCTGCAGGGATAGAACGTGTCTATCGCTCCCTTAGCTGCCTTAAATGCATGTTCCAAAAATTTCTCGGTCTTATCCATCCATTCACGGGTCATTTGAGTCTGACTTGGGCGTTCCGTGTACATCCACTCACGGTTATCCATCCTTTAGCATATACACATAATGGACTAATATAACCATCAATCGAATTTGCACGGCGTGTCTACTTTCTAATAGGTGAAGATAGGTCCTAATCCCACCCGCAGATGCGTAGATAAGGTTAGTTTTCATGCTCTACTCCAATCCAAGATGAAATTTTGGCAGCACCTCCCTGCTGCTCTCCTGATACACGTCCTACAAGGGAGAGTGTGTATCCGAAGAACAATAGGGAGGTGATGCCAAAACTTCATCTTGGATCCGAGCAGAACATGAAAACTAACCCATCTACGCATCCGCAGGCTGTCCAAAAAAACATGGACAATCCAAAACAGATATAGTTATAGTTATGTAGAGATCCACATAGCTCAAACTGTATCTGTTTCGGACGGGAGACACCTAACTAGGCTATACCGATCTACGTACGACAACGATAAGGAAGAGAGCTCAATTATACCTACGGTGGTGGTGGAGACAGGCTAGTGGTGCAGTGGTGAGTCGGTGCAGTGGTGTGGCGATGCAGTGTAGGCACGACCGTAACACCGACGAAGACGACCAGGGTCACTGAGGTGCTCCGGGTCCCTTCTGATAAGTCTTGCTCTACAAAAGAAGAAACATATCACTATTAGTTGAAAAATTCTAACTCATTTCCATCCATTTATTTGTGCTTATTACTTTTTTCAAGGCATGATACTGGCACCTGACAGTATGCACTCCAACTCATTTCTCACAACGTTTATGACATATTTTAAGGATTTTAACTTTAATGTTATGACTTCATATAAAATTATAAATAGTTTCAAGGTATAATACTTTCTTTCTTCAAAACTCCAACAGAGATACTAGTCTGTAGCTATGATACAGACTATGAATCCTGACAGTATGAGGATTCGAGTAGCTACGGTACTAATTTCTTCTCTCAGAGTATGAAATCTATCGCTAATACTATAGACATTCACAGAGTTGACGAGCATTCTAATTTATTGTTTCGATGGGATTCGGAGATTACCTCACCCTGACGAGGGCGGTCGACAACCGCCGCCGCACCTGGCCGCAGTCGGTTAGGGGGCTTTGCGGCGGGGAAGATTCAGGCGATGCTGCTTGACTTGACTGAGAGGTGGGAGCACGTCCGGGCGGCGAGGGAGATCCAGGGGATGGTCCTCAGTGGATTAGGGGGAGCTCGGCGTCGGGCAGGTCGCGGCCACCGGCGGGCGCCGCTCGTCGATGCGTGCTGCTTCAGCGGGTAAGTCGCGACAAGGCAGGGACGGCGTGGGCGGCCAGGCGTGCTGGCCTCGGCTTGCGGATGCGGACAGGGTCGCGCGTGGGGCGGCGCGAGGGGCTGGGCGGTGGGCGCGAGGGGCTGGCCGGCGCGGCGTCGGGGGCGGCGCGCAGGGTGGAGGGGCTGTGCGGCGCGGCGGCGCGGGGGCTGCGGCGCGCAGGGTCGTACGTCGGGGCTGCGGCGCGCAGGGTCGAGCGTCGGCGTCTCGGGGGCGGCGCGCAGGGTGAGGGGCTGGGCGGTGGGATGCGGTGGGATAGGGTTAGACGGGGATTTTGGGCTGGATTGGTCATCTGGGCCAGTTTTTTTTTTGGGATAATCTTCCCCGAGAGCTGTGAGCCTTGCACTCGGGGAAGAGGCCCTTCCCCGAGAGCCAAGAAAGGCACTCGGGGAAGTTTTGTTTTTTTTTTGTTTTTTTTCCCAGTTTTTTTCTGATGCCTTCCCACATTATTTCAAACTTCTTGTTCAAATTTGGTGATATTTAAACTTCTTTAAGTATATTTCATTTGTTTTTTACGTTTCATTGATTTTTTTTGCAAACTTCAAATTTGAACTGCAGGTGCATTGAATAATGGAATTTCTTTATTCAAAAAATGATATTCTCGATATTTGGTTTATGCTAAGACCGTATCCAAAACCTCAAATGAAATGTGAAACATCTTGTTGTCGTAACATAAGATACAACTTGCGGAAAAAGTGTTTTCAAATTATATAAAATCCATAGCTCTCGGGGAAGCCAGTATTTTCCCCGAGTGTCAGGATTCAGCACTCGGGAAAGAGCGCCTTTCCCGAGTGTTTTTTTTGGCTTTCGGGGAACATTTTTTTAAATTTTAAGCCCCAACGACGCCGTTTGTTTAGGACATCACGGAACACTTTTCTTCTCCGAGAGCGGCTCTTCCCCGAGTGTTGCGCTCGGGGAAGGTGACTTTTTCCGAGTGTTATTCTTCCCCGAGTGTCAGGTTAGTTACGGCTCTCGAGGAAGTCTCTCTTCCTCGAGTGCAATTCTTCCCCGAGAGCAACACTCGGGAAAGACTGGCTTCCCCGAGTGCTCGATTTTTGGCTCTCGGGGAAGCCTTTGACACTCGGGAAATTTCGATTCTCCCGTAGTGTTAAGGGTTTTATACAATAACTAAACAAATATATATTTGTGCGCCTTCGCGTTACGTTGTTGCACTGTGCAAGCATCCTGTAACTGGTCAAGCACAACTAGGATCCCCTGAACGTGTTGGGCACAAACACATTTATTTTCTCACATGCATACAGGAAGCACCTGCTCAAGCAACAGGTATTTATGCATTGCATGGTCGTGCAAGTGCCCTTGTCGATCGGACGTAGGCGTACACGTAAAGCTAGCTTTTGTACACGTTTACATATTTCCCCGGCCCACCGTTTGTTGTCAAGTCGTCATCTTCTTCTCCCCATTATATTCAAGTGCTATGAGAGTAACAGCTACAGACTTCTCTCAAAAAAAGTAAGAGCTACAGACACTATCAGGTGGAGCTAAAAACCAAATAAACATGCCTACCCATCTGACTATCTATCGAGCTGCCAACTAGCATATATGCATCGTAGTTGGATTGCCATTTCTCATGCATGCATAAACTCCACAGCATCAAACCATCTTCCAGCTCACCTTAATTTAGGCCTTGTTTAGTTAAGGAGTGAAAAGTTTTTGAGTGTCATATTGGATATTTTATAAGATGTCGGAAGGAGTATTTAGATACTAATAAAAAAACAAATTACATAGCTCGCCTGGAAACTACGAGACAAATTTATTAAGCCTAATTAATCTGTCATTAGCATATGTGGGTTACTGTAGCAGTTATGGCTAATCATGGGCTAATTAGGCTTAAAAGATTCATCTCGCGATTTACAACCAAACTATGTAATTAGTGTTTGTTTTCTTATACATTTAATACTCTATGCTTCTGTCCAAAGATTCGATGTGATGGATGAAAAGTTTTTGGGTGGGGAACTAAACAAGGGCTTACTTCCCATATCACTACTACAGCGCAGGGTTACAGTAACATCAACATGTGTTACTATTGGTTTAAAAAAGTGTTACTAGCTCTCTTAGTAACACATTTTTTTTGTGTTCCAACTGGCCGTGTTACTATAAACTGGTTTATTGTAACACATCTACTTGTCTACAGGAATATTTTTCTAGTGTTACAATAGTTTTTGCTGTAACACTTTTTTTGGCTCTAGTAACACTTGACATTATGGTAGAATGCATAGTTTGTAACACATTTATTTATGTACTGAAACATTTGCCTAGTGTTACAGGGACTGTTTGTTGTAACACTTTTTTAGTTTTAGTAAGTTTTAGTAACACTTCTACATTATGGTAGGGCATAATATGGAACAAAGGAACATATGGTTTGTAATACTTTTTTATATCTATTGTAACATATTCAGATTATGAAATAAATATATTTCGCCTATATATATGGCACACGGATTATTATAGAATCACTAACATGAACATTGCAAAATCACATAAACCACAAATTTCCATAATCATAACAAGATCCACATATAGTAGGATGAATTCAAACATTGTGCTTGTACAAAATAAATTATAGAATTTGTACAAAATGATATGGCTCTTGAGAGCAAACACACATAGTCAATATTGAAAAGAAAAATTCAAGAACTAGCTAGGATTCATAAAGTCCATTCCTTCTTCTTCCGTTATTCTTTGTACACATCGATGAAGGAATTCAACCATTAATCATTTGAACCTGCAATGAAAACATTAGTTGTAAGTTTATAAATTAGGCAACATATGTACTATGATGTAAGTTAAGAAAGCTAGTTTAAACATACAAACATTGAAGGCCAAGCAATTGAGACTCCTTTGGCTTGAGCATCACCAATATTATTGCACCCAGGCCTAGGCCTCACCAATGGTTCATCTTTTGCTATAGCATGATCGATACGCACTTTGTAGAATTGACTTCCGGTCTTAACTGTACCAACAATGGCTTCTGGATCAGTGCTCAAGAGAGTTGCATATGCCACATTAGCCTTATTAGGATATTTTGAAGTCATTAGTAGCACCATGGATCCAGCCTACATCAATTTGACATAATCTCTTTAGTGACCAACATCCCTTAGTTGTACATCATGATCATGCATTTAGAAATAGTGTATTATGTTCATCTACCTTCATTACAGGAATTTGTTTAGGTGTTTGACGCTTGTTGTGTGTAGCCATGTCATCAGCCACCTCCTGGTGTGCAATGCTCGTAGTCTCTCTAGGCCCTCCATGATGACCCTTACACATATAAAATGAAGTATGAAATACATAGTAAGATAAAAATTCATTTATAATTACAGTAAAATGTGGTTCATAGATAACTTTTGTTTCTTTGTTGTTCTACTTGCAGTGGATAAGTGTAGACTATCATCATCATTATATTCAGACTCACATGTTTCTTTATTCTAGTAAAAAGAAAAAAAGATAGTAGCATGAGTTAATATAAAATAATCCTTTATGGATAATATAGTATCAAATTCACAAGAAAGTGTCTTTACCAATTCATCCTTGTGTTCAAGGAATCCATCATTCTGGTTGGGTGCAACACAATGAACTCTCTAAAAGTTTGAAATAATATTAAAGCCAAAAGACTAGATTAGTTGAAAACATGGAAAATAGAGCAAATACCTTTCTTTTAGAAAGCAGCACTTGATTCTGAGTATTGTTATGATCACTCATAGCACAATTTTCTTGGAAAAGATATAAAGTTTGAATAACACATTACAATATGGAGTTACAAATTAAAATGTCCATTGTTACCATTATTGCTTCTTGGTTCCCATGGTGCCTTTGATTGTTTTTTAGTTCTTCAATAACTTTGTCTTGCATTCTAGAATGCTCTTTGAGTTGCCTTATTTCCTCCAACATGTGAGTCTCTACATCAGATGATGAGCCATCTAGTGAAACTATATTAATGTCCTTAAAATGGTGTGTTTTTCGACCATAAACTTGTTTAGGAACTGGAAGCAATCCCATGCCATGCACTTGTCCAGATTTCTCTTCTCCTAACACCCGATGTAATGCATCACCTTCCCATGCAACTCCTTCCTCAGTATTTTGTGCTAATTCTGGTTGTGTGTCTAGGAGATTTTCTAGTTGAACCTACAAGCCAGAAATCTGCACATTAGAAAACAGAAATAATTTTATATTTGCAAATAATCTCATGTGCATGTAGAATACCACTGGTTCATTTATCCCGTTTCCCCTTTTCTTGTGAGTTGCGAGGTAAACCTTTGCTCTATGTGGCTGTTTTTTTTCAGGGTCAGCTTGCCTCTGGAAAATAGCAATAAAGTAAAAGTAAGAAGAATCATATATAATCTTTTTTAATTAGAATATGACTCACCATGTCCTCAGACCAACGAGCATAACTCTTTGTGCCCGCTGTATGTGTTGTCTTCTTCATTTCACGACTTATTTTGTTCTTCTCACTTAGGGCCTACAAGAAAAGTAAAATAATAGATAATAAATCATTATATATATAAAAATCAATAATTGTATAGATAGTGATGGCAAAAAAGCTAAATATTGGTGACTTACTTGTCCTTCGCTGGACTTCCAATATTTTATTAGGGATTTCCATTGATCTTCATTGATATCATCTGGACAACGCTCGTTCAAAACTGACTTTTTCTTCTTTGGATTAAATAGTGTCTTTTTTAATGTTGCCTTGTATTTTCTCCAATCTCTTCCAATTGATTTCAATATCCATTTCTCACATGAACGAGGATATAAGAACTTTGTCTAAAATAAGAAAGTCACAAATGAATGAATTTGACTTCATGATATGATAACAAGCATATATAGTTAATCTTATAAAAACATATATTATAAAATTTAGCTAACCTGGATAAATTGAATTATGGTTTCTACATTGTGTTTCTTAACTTCTCTCCAATCTTTGGCACCAACAGGACAGTAACCACCATTTCTTGCTATGGTGCCCAAAAATTGTCCTAAAAGGCCACCTTCTTTTCCAATGGGTTGTCCAAGCATATTGCATCTTACTACTATCCGATCTCCTCCATGTAGATCCCAAACATGTGTTAAAACGGTCCCCTTTCGTTTTTCAGGTACTTCATCACCATCACCTAGTGAAAACAGAATGATAGCGATAGTAATTGGTTAAGATGCAATCCATATGAATGAGAGTGATCTAGCTACATTTGTACCTGTGTTCTGGTTCTCATCATCGTGCTGCTCAACCTCGTTAGCATATAGTTCTTCAGTATGCATTACATTTAATCCTTTCTTTTTCTTTGTACCTCCTCTTTCTGTTAAACAAATGTTGGAGATATGAACATGACTTGGAATAGTTGTTCTTGAATAATCAAATATACATAGAAAAAGTAAATTATATGTTTATTCTAATACCTTTATTTTTTTGGTTTAGAATTGGATGGTTGTTTGTTGGACTTGGTAGGCGCTAAAGTCGCCAGTCTCTGCCTCGTCACAAACAAATTAACCATCTTTTCGCTCTCACACTCGTTGAGCATTTCCATCACATCAGAATCTTGTTCTATTACAACCAAGCTATCTATTCTCTTGTAGTATAGATAGTCAACAGATGTGTACCCAAAACTCTCGATTAGACCAATCAAGTCAAAATAGCATGTGTAAATGTTGGTCAAGCAAAAATTTCAGGCCTAAAAAGTCATGATTGCCACATACTAATGCAACAACTTATTCCACTTGCTCTGAGAGGTCTTCTCCCTGATGAAGTTACATCTGTTTTATTTGATTTGTGTGGATATTTTAGAGAACTAAATGCAAAAGTTCTCCACATTAGTGAACTTGAGAAGTTAGAGGACCGAATCATAATGACGTTATGTCGGATGGAGATGATATTCCCTCCTGGTTTTTTCACTATCATGGTGCATCTAGTTCTTCACTTAGCAACCGAGGCAAAAATAGGTGGTCCTGTATGTTATCGGTCAATGTATTTTGTGGAAAGGTATGTTTTTCTTATATAAATTAAGATCCATGTTTGGTACCTTCGCTTTGCATGCTAAATTATAGTTTTTATTAATTTATACTAGTTTGTGTAGGTACCTTGGTGACTTGAAGTCAAATGTGAGAAATAAAGCTCGTCCAGAGGGCTGCATTGCAGAATCAGTTCTGGCAAAAGAGACTATGCACTTTTGTTCAACATTTCTTGATGGTTTTCAGACACTGTCTAATAGGCTTTCGTGGAATGATGATAATGAGGAGTCATTTGGATGCTCCACTAGACATGCATCAACTCTTTTTCCTCATTTTGGTAAACCACTTGGGAAGCCAAGTAGTTATGTCCTGAGAGGTTTGGCTAAAGTACAAGCACATAGATATGTGCTTTTTAATTGTTCTGACGTCGATCCATACCTTAGGTAATATCTCAAAATTGTAAATTTAAAATTATTTTTTTTGTCTTATATAAATTTCTTACATTTAAAATGTAGAGCTCATGCCGAAGAGATCATTGGAAAAGGTACTGGACGTAGAGCTAGTCATAGAGATGTTGAGAAAATCCAAAATGAGAAGTTCCATCAATGGTTTGCAACTCATGTAAGTACCTTAATTCAAAATTCTTATGTAGAACTAACGTGCAGGACTAAACTTGTATAATTGTATAGATAATGCAGTTAGAGAGGGAAAATGGAATTCATGGTGTTAAAGATGACATTAGATGGCTAGCTCGTGGCCCAGTTGATGCTGGAAAAAGGTACCGTGCTTTCAATAGTCGAGGTTTTCGTTTTAGGCCCAAACGGTTGGATAGGGTGACACAAAATAGTGGTGTAGTGCTAACTGCAAAAACATCAAGTTATGCCAGTTCAAGTGATGGCAGACCAGTTTTAGGTGATGTGACTTACTATGGGAGGATAATTGATATTATTGAGCTAAACTACTCTGGAACTTTTTCTGTGGTACTTTTCAAATGTGAATGGGTGGATGTTATTTCTAAAAGAGGAATAAAGAAGGACAAGTATGGGTACACACTTGTTAATTTCTCACACCTAATACATACAGGAGAAAAGATTGTTCATGAACCGTACATTTTTCCTAACCAAGCTGACCAGGTGTTTTATGCTGATGACAAAGAAAACCCTGGGTGGTCTGTAGTCATGAAGATGAAACCAAGAGATATATATGACACAGGTTGTGATGAATGGGAAGATGATGTAGAAAATGAGCCATTTCATGTTACACACCTCGCAGATATGTTTAATAATGCAAATGTCAGACATCAATGGGCTAGAAGAGACATTGAGGGAACCATGGTAGATGCTAGTGGCAATGGATTGAATGACCAATCATAGTTCATAAGGTACAGTACATGGACTCTTTATTATGCAAGCTTAATTCTTTAATAGTACACAAAGGGTCACTACAAGGTAAGGAAAATTAACACATTTACCATACAATAAATCTTATTATACATCTAATTATTGTACTATACTTCTGTGCAGCCAGCTTGCGTTCCTATTAGGAGAGGACAGCTCTACACAAACTGAAACCACAAGTACTGTGACGATGCCCGTGTTTGCACCAAAAAAAGAAGACACCAAAGAGAAAGCTACATATATTGGTTGAATGATTTTATCCATGATGAATCTACAATTTTTATTTGATATGTGATGTAACTCATTTAAAATACAGTTATGGTTTTGTGAGATGAACTTG
Organism: Sorghum bicolor; assembly: GCF_000003195.3. Lineage (NCBI taxonomy): Eukaryota > Viridiplantae > Streptophyta > Magnoliopsida > Poales > Poaceae > Sorghum > Sorghum bicolor. Next base: position 1,763,811 of record NC_012875.2, on the reverse strand, counting down.
TTTAGGCTAAATTCATGGACTTGTGAGATGAACTCAAGATTAATGTGCTTACTGTGCCATATGTCAAAAATTTTTGTAGCCAAAATTTTTATTATGTTTAATATTTTAGAATTTTTATTTGCTCATTCTTCTATAAATTTTTTTGCTCGGCAGCACCGACGGCTAGCCAGCCAGTCTACACGCTAGGGGTTAGCCATCTTGCCTACTCGCTTGTCCTATATATGCCATGGTGTCGCAAAAGAACAAAACAAATGTGCAAATGAACAAAAGGGCAAACATGTTAGTTTATATGATAAATACATCGAGGAATACTAAATACACATAATAGCAAGAAAATTAAGTGCCTAAAGTTTAGAAACTTATTTTTATGAAGTCGACAATTAGAGTCCCAAAACTGCAAAGCGCGACAATTGCAGACCTAATACGCATTTTTTCTCGCGTCGAGGGAATGAACAAGAGGGAGCATAATTTGATGATGTCCGGGTCCATTGCATGTGGATGCGTGCACATGAGCACAGGTGCGCATGGAAGCGAGCGAGCGAAGCGAAGAGCCCACGAAATAATTGCTCTATGAATCTTTGTAACACTTGGACTGTAACATTATTTTGTGTTACTATAGTGCATATATTCGTAACACATCTTATATGCTCCATTTATGCGTTACAATATAGTACATTGTTGTAACATTTTTTTTGTAACATTAATTTTGTGTTACTATAATTACTATTAGTAACACACTTTTATAAAAAAGTGTTTTGTGTTACAAGTGAAGTCTGTAACACACTATTTTGTGTTACTATAAATTTTACAGGAACACATTGATGAATATGTTACAAGAAAGTGCTACAATATCCTTGTTTTGTAGTAGTGTATTGACAACGTTCGTACAGTCAAAAGCTAGTTTGAATCTCTAGATTAAACATGACAATTTTTACCCGAAATCCGAAACCCGATGGACTGTAAGGGTATGACTATTTTTTTACCCATGGGTAAGATAATGGAAAAAAAGTTTTACCCAGCAGGTAAAGCGGATAAGGGTATGAGACTACATTGCAATAAGTTAGTACACAACCCAAGCGCAATAAAAATCATATATAATGTTGTCAAACCATAGGCCCTCAGAGCAACTTCAACAGTTTGCTAAAACTCACTTAGCAAATTTATAGTTTTGCCAAGCCTCAAAACCAAATGTCAAGTGAAAAAAGAGGCCTTCTCCAACAGTTTGTTATTTGGGCTTGGGAAAAGAACTTGACATCTTAGGATTTTTGCCAAAGTCACAAAATTGAGCCTCCAATAAGTTGGCAAAACTAGTTGGCAAATTTGGATACACGTGATGCCAAGCGATGGAGGACTTGGCATATTTGCCAAGTGAAAGGAGAATTTTGCCAAGCTCACAAAATTGCCAAGTAGTTTTGCCAACTTGTTGGAGGCTGTTTTTTTGTGGTTTTGGCAAAAATCTTAGGATGCCAAGTACTTTTAGCAAACTATTGGAGTTGCTCTATACCTCACCCATCTGCTTCCTCTCCTTTCCCCTATCTCCTTGAGGCGGCCACACAGCACGGGAACTTATGAATTTTGCCACTTGTTATCTAGTAACGATAGATTTATCTATTAGATTACTTGATCAGGTGTTTATAGAGTAGAGTTTGTATATTTGATGATTTCATTAATGACTTGTGATGATTTTGCTGAAATTGGAAGCCTGGAATATTTAAATATGTATTTATTTTTTACAAGTATTCTTGAAATCATAGGTAAGGATAACCTATGGGTTACCTGTTATCCGCGTGGGTAAGGGTATGAGAAAAAACTATTACCTATGCACGGGTATGAGTAAATTAGTAGGTAAATATTTTCTTGTGGGTAAATGTATGGATAGCATATTTTCAGCGGGTAATTACCCATTGCCATCTTTACTCGAGATGAGCAGGTCCCTAGCTAAAGCCAGTCCTTCTCTATATGATATGCGAGAGATTCATCAGTCTCCGCTTCTGTTTTCTTTCAACGCAAATACTGACGCTCCCAAGAATGTCTCATTTAGGATTGTTCGTTGATTTATTGTGTACTGTTGAATGGTTGATAGATTTGACAAATAAGCTTAAGTGAACAGATACCACCGTGCTTGAGTTCTTTGAGGTTCCGGATCAAAATTAATTTTTTGCATAACCCGCTGAAGGTGGGATCCACCTCGGACCCTAAGATTTAACTGGCTGCAATTTACTCTGGCTAGGTTTCAAGTATCATCATCTCCAACTCTGATAAGCGCTCCACAAAACAATGCGTCGACAACGGATTTTGAAAGATATTCTTGTGGAGGGTACGTCTTTCTACGTGCATATATGCCAAGGAGGGTTACAATACAACGAGCAACATTGGCCAACGAACACAAGACGAGAATTGAAGTCTTTTGAAATGGGATTTATGGGCTTAACACACCGCAGGCCGGACAAGCTCAAAATCTCAAGTGTACGACGGGCCCAGGTGCTGCTCGGCCCAATTAGCAGGTTAGCTTCTTTTTCTTTTTCTTTTTCTTTTTCATTTCATTCTCTTCATTTTTTTTTCATTTTTTTCGTTTTCTATAAATCATGCCATTAATCACTATTGTCTAGATTTGTGGTCTTCTATATGCACCAAATAAACAAATAAATTTCTATTAAACAAAATATCAAGCATAATTTAATATGCACACGAAACTTTGTACTGTTTCTATCGACGTATTTATAAAACTAATGGACATGACCACATGCATGTCTATTTTGTACTGTTTCTACTGGAATCTAGATGTTGCTCTGAATCTCCTAGCTCTTGTTGGTCGGTAGATTCAGATTCAGCAAGGCCTTGTTTACTTTTTAAAAATTTGCAAAATTTTTTAAGATTACTCGTCAAGCATGGAGCATTAAATATAGATAAAATATAACTAATTACACAGTTGGTCTGTAATTTGCGAGGCAAATCTCTTGAACCCAATTAGTCCATGATTGGATATTTTTTGTCAATATAAACGAAAATACTACAATGTCCATACATTTTGCAAAAAAAAATTGCAATTAAACAAGACCCAACATTACCACTTTCACGAGTGCTTGGGGACGAGTTACTTCCACTTGTACTATATAAGTTTTTTAAATCTATGTAACCATAAGGATGATCAAGCCAACAATTTTCTAAAAATACATGACAATACCTAGTTTTTTATATCGCTTCTGCTTATGGCTCAATGGAGTTGGAGCTGCCGGCCTCTACCAGCTCTAGCTTCATCTCCATCTCCATCCATAAGCAGTCAGCACCGCCCACTAATAAGAAGCAGCAAACCGACAGTCACCACAGTTCGGGCAGAGCGGCGGCCGGACGTCGAAGGCCCAAAGCAGTTCGATCAGTCTCGGCTGGTAAGTCCGTGAATAAATTCGATCGGGATTCATGTTTCCACATAAACAAGACAAAGGAAATAAGAATCCCAATTTAACATAAATGTACCACTGGCGCAGTGGTAGGTTCGCCTTATTCTAAACAGGCAACAACCATGTTTTCTTTTCTATTTATCTACAATTTTTTTTGACAAACATTTACACTTTTAAAATGCTAGGCTCGATCTCATCATCAGCCACGCAAATTTTACTATTTATTTACAGTTTTTTTACAAAACATTTACATTTTCTAAAATCCTAGGCCAGGTGCGCCGTTCCATCTCATCAACGATGCTATTTTTTTTTTCTATTTATTTATAATTTTTTTGACAAACATTTATAATTTTATTTTAAAAATGCTAGGCCACGCTGACGGAATGGGCACACACGAGCAGCAAATAAGGCCTTGTTTAGTTTCAAAAATTTTGCAAAATAGGTAATATAGCATTTTTGTTTGTATTTAATAAATATTGTCTAATTATAGACTAACTAGTCTTAAAAAATTCGTCTCAATTTGTAAACTGTACAATTAGTTAGTTTTTTATTTATATTTAATGCTTCATGCATGTACCGTAAAATTTTTCATATATACATGCAACAAAGTAACAAAATTATTTAGTTCAAATAACTTAATAAATCATCTTTAGTGTTTGATTCTTTTTACAGTTATATTTTGTACATCCATGACGAAAAAATATTATCGTCACAAAACTCGTCTACGCATGAGATTACTAAAGTCACTTTGAGTTCGGAACTGGATCAATCTTTGGTGTGCGATGATCATGATCCCCTCCCGATTTCTGTAAACAATTTAGCATCTCGCGATCGTGTCGACCTTACATCCCTTAATCGATGGAAGGCCATGAAGGCCAGGTTGTGCTTAAAAAAAAAAAAAAAAACCTTCTGGACCTTGCCTGCCTTACAAATGACCAACCAAACGGGAAACAGGAGAGCGTAACCGAAATTGACTCTTTCTAAATAAACTAGAAATACAAACATACTAGCTTGTAAAAAATTATTCAGATTTGCCAAAAGTACGTGCCTTGCTATTTGGTTGCAGCCTGTCCTTGTCCTTGTCCTACCCGACGCCGGCGACGCTCGACAGACAACAACGACGTTAACGCGTCGGCGCGCGCCCCCATAAATACCAACGGAAACGACACGAGTTTTATATACCAACAAGAACAACCCAAGGAAGAAAGGGAAGACGATCGACAAGAAACAAACCATGGCCGCCGCCGGCGGCGCAGGGACGACGACGGAAGAAGAAGGACTGCCAATACTTAGCGGAAAAGAACCGACGACGACGACGACGAAGCCAACGGAGCTAACAGCTGCCGACGCATGCATCAGCCTCGTGGTGGTCGTCCTACTCATCCTCGGCGTCATCTACCTGTCCACCGGCGTCGTGCACTTGTTCAGTCACTGGCAAAGGTTGTTCGGCCCGTACGACCCCGTCGAGTACACCGTCACCATCGCCGCCGTCTCCGGCCTCGACCTCGACCACCCAGCAGCCAAGGTCGACGATCTCCACCCGGCGGGGCTCCTCCTGTACCCGGCGTTCAACCTGACCCTCCACGTGGCCTCTCCTCGCACGGCGGAGGACCGCGAGTGCGTGGAGCCCGGCACCACCGTGGAAGTCTCCTACCTCCGCTCCGGGCTGCCGCCGCTGGCCACCGGGACGGCGCCCGCGTTCTGCGTCGACGTCGGTGAGCGCAGGGAGGAAACCTCCATCGTCGCGTGGGGCGACGGCGTGCGCCTGCCGAGGCTCGTGCTGGACAGCCTCGCCGCCGACTTGCTCCGTGGGGCGGCGGAGTTCGGCGTCAGACTCACGCCGCTTCCGGACTGCGGCGGCCGCGGCCAGAGGTTCTGCTCCGACACCGTCGACGTGATCTCGTGCTGGGCTAAGGTCGGCGGCGGTCCGGCTCCGTGTAAGATCTCGAAGGAAAGAGTCTTATTCCGGCCGGTGCCGCGTCCTGGTAGTAGGGACTCGCCGGCGGCCAATCTTCCACAGCCAACGCCGTAGAACGTAGCCTTCTCAGAAAAAAAAAAAAACGCCGTGGAACGTAGCGATATACTACTATTATATACTTACAAGCCAGCTATTTTTACTTTTCCTTTCATAAATGGTCGTCCTGTTTATTTATCTGATGATAATAGTACAATATACGTAATTCAAGGTTGCATTAATAAATGATTATTGCATGTATGGCACCTGTATTCTTTCTTTAAAGATAATTCTTGATGGCTTTTAATTCATGCATTTGGTATTTCTATCACATTGACTTTCTTAATCATAGGTTGCTTTTCAAAGTTTTTGTTTGTTTTTGCTAAGGCCTTGTTTATTTAGTTCAAAAAAATTTGCAAATTCGACACTGTAGCATTTTTATTTGTATTTGACAAATATTGTCCAATCATGGACTAACTAGGCTCAAAAGATTCGTCTTGTCATTTCCGACCAAACTGTACAATTAGTTTTTATTTTTGTCTATATTTAATACTCCATGTATACGTCTAAAGATTCGATGTAATGGGGAATCTGAAAAACTTTGCAAAATTTTTTGGGAACTAAACAAGGCCTAAACTAGTTTCAAAGATTCAGAAAGGTAGTTTATCTAGTTTTGGAGTTTAGAGAGGAAAACCAAACTTTCATAAAAGTTAAATGAGGAAAAAAATATATTTTCATATAGATAAAGCAAATTTGGGGCTGTAACTTTCCAAGACCGGGGACACATGAGCTGCTCTCCTAGATTGCGCTGACGTAGCGCTGCCTTGGAGGCCCATTTATTTCTTCAGGGCTCTTTCGGCCAGCTGGGTATTAAGCTGGGATTCAGGCCCAATCCATGGGCGCCGTGGTACAAAGCCCATGCCAGGGATACGCATTTGGTACTAGTGGTTGGGGTGGACTGCCTAATTATATTCTACGGAGAATTAGGTGTATAACATGAAAAAAACTTATCTTAGTAAAAATGTCTGTGTGTTGCAATGGAAGAAAAAAAAGCTATCAAAGCTATATCTATATCTCTAACTACCGAACAATGTAAAGTTTCTTTCGTCCGAACTTATATATAACTCGTGCGTATAAAAGTTAAAATAGCTCTTGTCTAACATGATATGGAGTTCGATTCCAGTTTATATAGGTCCTATATATGGTAACCTTGATAGCTAGGATGAGTTGTAATCAATTTTCATGAAGTAAACAAGGCCTAATACATCGCCTCCAAAATTTTCAGCCAATTTTGCTAATTATTTAAGGTGTGAACGGAAAACTTTTAATTACAGAGTTCGACTTTCAATGTGGGACTTTTCATATCTAGCCACACTAATCTGCACAAATTAACAAGCAACTTTATCGAATTAACGTGAACTTTTTCGTTAGACTTTCGTTTTTTAATTCGAGGTCGATTGCTGTAGCATGTTCTGTAGTAGTGCAGGAGGATGTAGCTAGGTTTGGCAGGATGTCGTAGGAGACAAATCTCCCACCAGACCAGATCAAATTAACTCTTAATGACCCAAACATCTAAATTTTTTATCTAGACACCACGATTGTACTATATCCATATCTCTTCTCTCTACATTACGAAGAATGAAATACACCTTCACACATTCTGCTCGTCCTCTTTCGTCAGTTTGGTCCATCGTCCATATGCTAGATTGATGGTTTTTTTTAGTTCAGCCCCTTTCAGACAAAAAAAAATGAAAACACATTATGGACCCGTCCCAACATATATCTCTAAGAGTATGTGTTTTCCTTTTTACCCTAGTACCTACTCCCTCCGTCCCAAAAAGAGTGACGTTTTTTACTTTTAGAAATCGTGTTTGACCGTTCGTCTTATTCAAAAATTTTATATAAATTATAAAATAAAGAAATCATTAATAAAGTATCTCTAATGATAAAATAGGTCTTAACAAAATATATAATATTTATGTAAAAATTTTGAATAAGACGCATGATTAAACAAGATGTCTGAAATTCTAAAATGACACTCTTTTTAAGGACGGAGGGAGTATGTCCTTACCTCAATCCCACACGTTGCCTTCTCATAGTTCCTTCCTCGTTTCCGACTTACATAGAGCAACCTAGTGACATCCTTGTCCCAACAGGTTCCTTCCATGCAAGGGCTTCGATGCTTTCTTTGTTAATTTACCTGAAAATAGTTGTTCTTCGTCACGTACACTAATACACAGATGCTCTAAGCTGGCGGGGGTAACAAATTTGCACAGACGGTTATAATTATAATACGCCTGTGTTGTAAATTTGTATGGCCAGAATTGAAAACCGCCTATATAAAAGGGTCAGTACAGGCGGTTATTGTAAGAAAACCGCCTGTGTTAATGCTTCATTTACACAGGTGGTTCTGTTATGTGAACCGCCTGTGTAAATCTATTAACACAGGCGGTTCACATAACTGAACTGCTTGTGTAAATGAAGCATTAACACATACGGTTTTCTTACATGAACCGCCTGTGTTACTAGATTTACAGAGGCGGTGAGACGACCTAGATTTTCCACAAAGGGGAAAAATCCACAGATTCGAATTATAATGTGATAATTCAGAAATTAGCCATCACATTATCATATATCAGCTGTTATCATAATCATACATCGTGAAAAACAAGATTACAACACATTTACTTTACAACTCTTGATTAACAAGCCTATTACATCGTTTTTCTAGCGGAACACACACAGATTTTTATCAGAGTCGATGTAGCGCGTTAGCGGTGAAGGCTCCTCCTTCACGGGCAATCATCAGAGTCGGCGTAGTTTATCAGCGGGCGTAGCCTTCTTCTCCGAACCAAACTTGAGCGCAGGAACGAGACCACCTAATCCTTCTATTCTCCGTAGTTATCATCATAGACCACGTTCAAACCTGCTAAACAATTTTCAGTACGATTTGTACTGGCCACTGGCTCCCACCCTATGCCTTTGCGTAAGCTTTGTGGTAAGTGGAATGCAAAGGGTATATCAAGAGACCTACATATATGGCTGTAGTTTTTCCTATGCAAGTTCATCAATATTTTATAATAATTCATCAAGTTTTTATTCCATCTCATCCACACATCCATCCATCCATCCCATCACACACATCTCACCACACTCTCACTCTCTAGGCGGCAAGTACGACTCCCGCTCGTGCCTTGCCTCAACGGCCAACGCCGGATCCAACACAAACCCAGGGGAAGATAGAATGGACTCCTCTCTCTAGTCAAGTGAAGCTGACTTAGGAAAGGTCCATAGCCGACGAATCGGCTTATGTATTGATCGACCAACCAAACTCTGCAGAGGTTTACACTAACCACAAGATCACCATCATCGACGGTGGCCCCCGTCTAGGCTGATTCTGAGCTGCCTCCCAACTAAATACGATGCCACCCTACCACTCAGAACTGGGGCCATACCGGAGTACCACCGGCATGCTGAGACTGCGAGGCGTAGTACCGGGCCCCCAAGGTCACTACGCTGTCTTAGGAGGGTGTGGGTCCTCATGCCCGTACCTCCCTACACTATCTGCTATCAACCTAGTAGTAGTGGCACCGCACTAGCTGGTCGTACATCCGTCCCGTTCCATGGCTAAGGCGAGTGGCGTGTAAGGCTTTCTAAGACCCGGTCCACAGAACATCTCAGTCCTTAGGGTGACCAAACAGGACATCTTCACGAGGGGCCAACCGATGCCCCGCTCGATGGAACATCCGGTTACCCCGTGCTATACAGCACCTCCCATCCCGGCGCTTCGTCCCACGAAGACACTCCACTCCGGGACCTCTCCCTGTCACATGTACCCGCCACAGGTATCTCTCGTGGAGAACGCCCAGGTAGCGTTTTCCGGCAAGACTTGTCCCAAGACTCGTCGTAGATCCTGCTCGGTCGACTCAACCCTCACCACACACCCAAGACACACGCCAAGATCTCCCCAAATCCCTACACTATCTGCTATCAACCTAGTAGTAGTGGCACCGCACTAGCTGGTCGTACATCCGTCCCGTTCCATGGCTAAGGCGAGTGGCGTGTAAGGCTTTCTAAGACCCGGTCCACAGAACATCTCAGTCCTTAGGGTGACCAAACAGGACATCTTCACGAGGGGCCAACCGATGCCCCGCTCGATGGAACATCCGGTTACCCCGTGCTATACAGCACCTCCCATCCCGGCGCTTCGTCCCACGAAGACACTCCACTCCGGGACCTCTCCCTGTCACATGTACCCGCCACAGGTATCTCTCGTGGAGAACGCCCAGGTAGCGTTTTCCGACAAGACTTGTCCCAAGACTCGTCGTAGATCCTGCTCGGTCGACTCAACCCTCACCACACACCCAAGACACACGCCAAGATCTCCCCAAATCCATTACCATCTCTTTATCCAATTATCGGCACCACATGCCTTATCCACTCACATCCAATTTCCCACATTGCATCACATCACAGATATAATGCGTAGTAGAAGCAGTAACAAGTAGTATGCAACATCTAACTTAACAGCGGGTGTGCGAGGGTTATAGGTTGCAACAAGGCAAAGGCTCACAAGCATTTCTACCATGCAACCTATCTCAGTTCATTTGCATAGAAGTAAAGCACTAGCATCTACATTATTGCATGTCTAATAGGATTCTACGAGGTTGGGTGGGACGTGGCACCTGTTGAATGTCATTTCCAAGATCCACAGTGCATTTGTAGTTGTTCTATCTGAGATCCTCCTTTCTGCATGTCCTCCCTTCAACGGGTCCTGATCCGATCAACGCTAACCGAAGCAAGTACCTCGAAAGCAACAAACAAGGTGAAACAATCAAACCACTAGACCTAGAAAGACTGTGAAAAGAGGCGACAAAACATTGAAGAACAACTACAATAAAAGAGCACCGAAAGGATAACGACTTAGCCCTTTCGGCGGATGTCCGATCCCTGGGCTAAAGAAACGGGAATGGTTGTTCACTAAGTGTAAGCTTGAGTCTTAGCCTAGCCGGTACTTCCCGGGTCAACTGTGTCAACCTGTACAGCTTTAATAAATGGCTTAGACCCCAACTTATCTCGAGTAAACACCACGGCTAGTGGGCTTTCGATCCAGAGTCATAGAAATCGACAGGAATCGAAAAGACTATGAGCACGGGAAGTTCCGGTCTTTCTTAACCCATACACCATTGTAGTTGGCGAGAGCCAAGAGAGGGTGGAACACGGAGAGAAGAAAGGGAAAGTGGTCTACTCCTTCCAATACTCATGCCATGGCAAAAGACGAGGCATAAGAGGGAGTGACACACCAGGGGACACAAGTGCTCAAACTACTTGTAGGGTACCACAACCTAGGTGCACTAAATTCACTAAGACATCCCTAGGGTTCTTAGCAGTGCGGTTGTCACTGCGAGAACCAAAGAAATGCTACGGTCAAAATAGGTACAAGCATACTAGAGTTTAAACACGAAGAATCAAAAAGGCAAGAAAAGAAACGGGATTCACCTTCCTTTGATCCCCTCACCATAGCAACGGCGGAAATCGTGGAAATGGAATCAAAACACCAAGCAAGCAAAAGGGGCAAACCCACATCTCACTGGATCGACGGGGATTGAGAACAAGAGAGGAGAAGAATGGAGTCCACACTCTTTCGACCAACTCATCATGGAATGAACGGCGATTGGATGAAAGAGATACGACCCCTCGATCCGAACCCACTTGTAGGGCACCGCGACTGTGCAACAAAATCAGCACAATGCTATTCCTAAGGCCCGTAGCAATGCGGTTGTCACGGCTAGGTCCGAGGGAATGCTATGGTCTAGGTGGTGCAAGCATACAAGGTGGCTAGGATAAACACGTGAAAACAAGGTAAAGCCCAATGGCCATGGCGAGGCGACTCGCAGCCATGAGCTCCACCTAACGAGTTGGCTTTCATAAGTTCCACGATTGTCGTCCGCTAGTCTCCCACTAAACTAGGTCACGAGTGGCTTGCCAGGTGCGAGTAGGAGGCGCACCGACAGCAAGTCCATGGTGACCACGCCTGTGGGTCGAATAGGGTCGCTAACAATCATGGCACTAGAGAGTCAATTAAACACGGGGAAACAAGTTACGCTCGGCATCAAGATCACGGCGGGACAAACCCACGATCAAGATGATCAAACGCACTACCATTTCCCCGACCGGCTCGAAGGCTCGGTCCTCAGGCAAATAACAAAAGAAAGAACAGCGGCAACACGAGAGAAGGGACATGCTTGGCACTACGACCATGGCGAGACAAACTCGCGATCGCATCGTTCAAACACATCACTCTCTCAACCGGCGCGACGGCACGATCCACAGACAACGACTAACACGCAAAGAATCACGACTCGACCAAAGACAACACAAGGGACACGATGACAACTCGGAGTAGCACATTTCCATAGCATACAAGACAGAAATAGATAGATAGATAAATAGACCGGCACGAAGGCACGACACAGGCATGGATATAGATCATATAACAAGTACATACAAAAAAATACAAGAATGAAGGGCAAGAGTTTTGCCGACGTCACGGAGGGCATCAACTCAGTTCAAGGTTCAACCTTGGTGTGAAGGAGGCATTACTGTGGCTCGGCAAAGGTGGAGCTGGAGAAGTCTTGGGGGTTCGACGACGCTTCGCAGTTCGGCGCTTCGACATTAGCGGCACCTTAAGTTCAGCGGCTCTGGCAAGTGGTACAACGTGGCTGCAGCATCCCTGCAGCGGTGAAGGTTCACGGCACGAAGGCTGGTCTCAGCAAGGCGAAATAGGAAGTTAACAAGTAGGGCACTTGCGCACTGGTGGCTCACCGGCGACAGAGACAGACTTGGCGAGGGCGCGTCGAGGCGAGGGCGAGGTAGCAGGGTGACCGTGGTCACCGCGTCCAGTGTCGCACGACCAGGGTGACGACGTCGCGGCCCCAAGGGAGGCACGACATCGGCGTGGATGCAGCAAGGCCATGGCCTTGGGCTTGGGGGCGAGGCATGGCGAGGAATAGCTGGTGGCTCGGTAGGGGTCGGGGCAGAGCACGGCATCGTCGTGGTACTCGGGCTCGGTGGTGTCCCGGTTCGCGGACAGAGCGGCGTCCGCGGCAAGCTCGGAGCCGCGCTCGGCTCGGCGTCGTGGCGGCTCGGCAGTGTTGTGGCGTCCGCGGGGCCGTCCGTGGTCGCGAGTCCGCGCGACGTCGCGGTCGCGGAGCACGCCAGGGCTTCGGTGGCATGGCGAAGCTCCGGGGCGTGGCCGAGGTGCGGGCGAGGTCGTGGCCGCGGTTCTGCCCACCCTGGGCGGCGGCGGCGGCGGCCTGGGAGAGCTAGGCGGCGGCGGCTTGGGAAGGGAGGTGGAGAAGGGGACGGCGGCGCTGTGGGGAAGGGAGTACGCAGCTAAGGCTTTTATGGCGCGGCGAGCTAGGGTTCAGGGGTAGCGCGTTGATCCTCGGCGTCCGTGTCCGCAGTGGGACACGCGGTGGTGGATGCGGGCGCGCGTGGCAGGGAGCAGGAGGGCGCGGGCGCTCGGGCGCGTGCACGTCGCGGCGGCGGCGCTGAGGGCACAGGGGTGCGCGCCCCTGCTCGCTAGGGTTGGGGGAGCACGCGCGCTCTGGGCCTGGCGACTTGGGCCGTGGAGGGGGATGGGGAGCAGGCTGGGCCGCGGTGGGGGAAAGGGGAGAAGCCAGGGCCTTTCGGCCAGTTGGGCTAGAGGCAAGAGGAGGACGAGCTGGGCCGAGGGAGGGGTGCTGGGCTGGGTCAGGAGAAGAAGGAAGGTTTTTCCATTTTTGGATTAAGCAGAAAGGAATGTCACAAGATGGATTCAAAGAGGGGATTTAGGAAGGGAACCAAGTAGGTGAGAAAGATCACAAAGGGTTAGAAAGGAGTTTGGAAGGAATTCAAGGAGTTTGAGACGTACTCCAATAGAATGGTTGAGAAGGGATTCGCTTCGCCTTTGAGATAGGCTCAACGGAGATTCGGGAAGACTTTGCTACAGATTGTGCACTCCAAAAGAAACTCAAAACCCTAAACAAGACCCAACTCAAGACGACTCACAAATAAAAGCACTCGCCTACAAACAAAGCTACAGGTATGCCACGATTTGTTAACGGGTTAGGATCGAGTTAGACCTAAAAACTATATGTTTCACACGATTACAGGAAAATTTTTAAAAAGCTAGTATTTTTGGTTTACGTAAAAATCCGGGATGTTACAGGCGGTTTCTTAAACAAACCGCCTGTGTTTCATCTTCCTATAAATAGCCCCAGCCCCCCTTCTTCCTCGCGCAGAGCTGTAGCTCGTAGCCACCTTCCATTGCAGCCTATCTTGGAGGTTTAGATTTTCCAAAATACAAGGGGGAGGTTTTGATCTTCATTTCTTAGAAGGAGGTGGCTAAGAAAGGTTAGTTGATGCCTCTAATGCCTCTTTTTGTGTCCTCTTGCTCAATTTGAGCTACTTTTTGGATCTAGGGTTTCACCATGAGAGGGAAAGAGTAGAATAGCTAGGTATGGTCTATATTTGCTCAAATGAGGTTGCTTAAGATGGTTAGATGATGTCTCTCCTCTCTTCTTTTTATGTTTCCTTCTCTACTTAGTGAATCCAAGAAATATATATGTAGTAGTTTCCATGAATGGTGTTTCCATGCTTGGGAAGAGAGAGAAAGATAAGTTTTCTTTTTAGCTTTTTAAATTATATTGTTTAGGATGTTATTTTTTATGTAAATTTGATTTAATTATGCAATAAGCATTTTTCATGTATGAGGTTGCTTAAGATGTTGCCTCTCCTCTCACCATTTCCATGTTTCCTTCTCAAATTTATTTTTAGTGATATAAAGATATATATTTAGTTTTCATCAATAGTGTTTTTGTACCATGTCAATTTGATTTAGTTGGTAGGTGTTCTTTTTTGAATTATTACTTAGGGTTTTGTCTTATTTTTGATACTTGTTTTACTTTTTCAATTTGATTTAATTGTTAGGTGTTCTTTATTTTTGACAATATTTCAATTAATTTACTAATTTTTCAATAGCTCATGATGGAGAGGTCCTTATGGATGTATAACTTATCAAGACTAGATCCATCATATATATCCGAGGTGCATAGGTTTGTTGATGCCGCTAAGAACCATGCTTTGAGAACAAAGACGAAGCACATATATTGTCCATGTTACGACTGCAGAAATATTGTTCTATTTTAAGATACTCAAGTAGTCTGGCGAGGATTTATGAAGGATTACTTGATTTGGACAAAGCATAGAGAGGGTAGCTCGGCGCCTTATACAGTTGGGGACCCAGCAAACATCAACACCGATGGTTCAGGCATGCCTGCTGATGGATTTCAGTTTTTCCACGACACACCCCAGAGTGAACATGTTGTGCCAAATGTTACCGCTGGTGGATTTGCTGGGGGAAATGATGGTGCCAGAACTCATGTCTTACCAAATGATACGGCTACGGAAGATGCATAATTCTTGGAGGCAATATTGTGTCGTCATACGGAACCATCAATATTATTAATAAAAGGGATGGAGGCCTTGAAGAAGGCAGCAGAAGAGCCTTTGTATGATGAGTGTAAGGGTTGTACCAAAGAGTTCACAACGTTACGAGTTGTGCTAAAACTGTTGATGGCAAAAGCCAGATATGGTCTGTCTGATTCTGGATTCGATGCGTTCTTGAGTATTATCGAAGATATGCTTCCAAAGAAGAACAAAGTGCCTGCTAACACGTACTATGCAAAGAAGCTGATCAGTCCGCTGACTATGGGTGTCGAGAAGATCCATGCGTGTAGAAATCATTGTATCCTATACTGAGGTGATGATTACAAGGACTTGGATAGTTGTCTAAAGTGTGGTGCAAGTTGGTACAAGACAAATAAAGACTATCGAGAGGATTGTGCTGCCTTCATGTGTAAAGCAGGGAAGAAGCGAAAGAAGGCCCAAAAGAACACCCAACAGAGTTCAAAACCCACGAGCAAAGATAAAGAAGAGGTTGACTATTATACGCGGAAAAAGATTCCTACTTTAGTGAAGTGGGACCTTCTAGTGGTAGATCGACTGAGGAGTTTGTTTGCTAACCCTGAGGATGCAAAACTTATGAGTTGACATGCTTCTGATGAACACAAAAATGATGGCAAGCTTTGACATCCAGCCAATGGAAAGCAGTGGCAAGATTTCAATGACAACCACCAAGACTTTGCCAGCGAAACAAGAAATGTTAGGTTCACACTATGTACAGACGGAATCTTATCACAGCGAACCAAGAAACTTACATAGTTTCAATATTATGTAGATTATACATATAATAAAAATAGGGTTTGCAGGGAAAATTTGGAAATTAGGTTAAATTAGAAAATCTTATCACAGATGGTTTGTTTATAAGAACCGTCTGTAGAAATACAGGCGGTTCCGTTATGTAAACCGTCTGTAGAAATAAGTTTCTACAGGCGGTTCTCAGTTATCTGCCTGTGGAAAAGTTTATTTCCACATACCAACAGCGCAGGCGGTTCGTCAATCCGCCTGTAGAAAGGGGTTGCGAACCACCAGTATAGTATCTCTGTGTACTAGTGGAGTACACCGTCACCATCGCCGCCGTCTCCGGTCTCGACGCTGCCAAGAACCTGCAGCATCCGGGGCCGACGGCGGCGCCGGCGGCGCTCCTCGACCCGGCGTTCAACCTGACCCTCACCGTCGTCTCTCCTCGCACGGCGTGGCGCCGCGAGTGCGTGAAGTGCAGCCCGGCACCACCGTGGAAGTGACCTACCTCCGGTCCGGCGTGCCGCTGGCCACCGGGTCTGTGCCCGCGTTCTGCGTGGAGGTCGGCGGGGAGCGAAGGGAGGAAGGCTCCATCGTCGTGTGGGGCGACAGCATGACGGCGTGATTGCGAAGGGAGGTCGTGGAGCGTACCTCAGCAGCGGCGTTCCCGACTTGGCTTCCCGCACCTGTACGGTGGGGCGGGCTGCCGCATCAACCCGCTGGGCTGCTTGCGCCACCAGCCCGCATAAGCCCGTAAAGTAGCCCACTTAGATTGAGTGGGCTGAAGTTAGGCAGCCCGCATATCCTAGCGGCAACCCACAACCAGCATCGCGTCACGTCGGAGTCGTCGGGTGTTGCCGGTCTAACTTCTTCATCTGCTTTGGCTCCTAGTTGGTGGAACGCCCCCTGCCATTGGCTGCTCGTCGCGGCGGCGTGTGTCCCGGCGCCCGCCTGCCATCCATTGCACCGCCATCTCACCACTGCACTACCGGCCACCGGAGCTTGTCCTCTCTCCTCGCCTATATTATGCCTTCGCCACCTCTACATGCGCACGGGCCAACGACGAATCGATCAGCATCAATATCTTGCAAACAATGCAAGTCGCCCGGCGGCGATGCACAGGCACTGCTGTCAGCGTCTCTCTCTGTCAGTCCATCCTTTGTCCGTTTGTCCGAACCTGCCAGGCCATGCAATGGATCCATCCATGTCCGTGGCATGTCCACGCATGAGCATGAGGATTTCAAGAAAAGTCTGCCAAAGACCATGGTCGAAGTCACTCCAACCAAAAACCTGCTAGCACATGTGGGCCACTCACAAAGCCCGCAAAAACCTGCTAAGGCCTGCTAAGACCATATGTCGTATTGTGAACCTGTTGCTAGGGTCGCCGCCGCCGCAATCCCCCTCTGTATCGTAGAACTTGCTCCTAGGGTCGCCGCTCTCCGCTCTCCGTAATGGTTGCTCCTCCCGCTTCTATGGTCGAGGACGCCGCTCTCCACTCTTCGATGTCGGGGCCGGAGAAGCCCGCTGATGCCCCCGCCACCGCGCCAGCCAAGAAGAATCAGCCATCTTCCTCCAATGACAAGAAGAGGAAGGGGAAGGGTCCACCAGACCTTGCTCTGGCTGCCGAGGCTCCCGTCACCAACAAGAGGAAGGGGAAGGGGTTGCCGCACCTTGTTCCTGCCTCCGAGGTCCCCATCGCCAAGAAGCTGAAGACCAGCGATGCGCCCATGTCCACAGCCGAGCTCCCCAGATCCAGCGTAGCCTTCGCCGTCGCTACTCACACAACAGTGCAAACCCTTGCCTCCGCGTCATCGACGTTGCATAGTGCTTGAGTTAAAAAAATTCGAGTCTTGCGAAAAGGAGTCTGAGGTGACCGAGCAAGGAGCCCATCTTCAGGAACAAAGGAGCTGAGGTAGATGATGCTGAGAAGATTGCATAGTGCTTGAGTTAAAAACATTCTGAGTCTTGAGCTTCCAAATTTAAACTAGGTGGGTTCTGATTGCAATGCAAGTCCACTCTTTAGAGTTTCACCATTGACTACCGCTTCTATTTCAAGGTTTGTTGGCCCACCTTGTTCAAGTTCAACTATCAGAGTCTGTGGTGTGGAGATGCCCGAAGTTGAAGATGCGGCAACGTGTTGTTCAGAGTGATTCATTTCATGTACTTCATCATCGAGAATAGGCCACGATGAGAAACCTGAGCTATGATTAGGTACAGTCATTCAGTGATGAAACAGCCCCTAGTGCTCGAATGAGTTTAGTGTTCCTTGTGAGTAATTTATGTATTTGTGGCTTCCAGATGTAATAATACAACCATTTTGTACTTATTTCTGTAAAGATTATATTTTAGTAGTAATTTGCTTTTTTATGATTTGGTGATATTTATACACACTACTAGAGAACAGACCTTTCGTCGATGTGCCAAATGAGCTTTAGTCCCGACATTTTTGGTGCCCGGGACAAAAGGGATCTTTAGTCCCGGTTGGTAAAGCCAACCGGGACTAACGGTCCCTCCCCAACGGCGCTGTCGGAGAGGGACCTTTAGTCCCGGTGTGCGTTGAGACCTACCTTTAGCCTCGGACTAAAGCTTTTGTCCCGGTCGTTGGCACTAAACGGGGCTAAAGGTAGGTATTTACTCCCGGTTGGTAACACCAACCGGGACTAAACCCTCCCCGCTATAAATTGAATCTCCCTCCTCCCTTCTTCCTCTCCCTGCCCGAGCTCGAGGTGCTTTGTTCTTGCTTGTTCTTTCATTGTTCTTGCTTGTTAGTGCTCTCATCTCCCACGATCGATCCATTTCAACGCTTCTACGCCGTCGTCGATTTGTTTGAAAGGTTGCTAGCTTCATCCTCCTATGTTTCTCACCGCCATATGTAATTTCATATTGGACATATGTCTATTTTGATTATTTCATGTTGTCATCTCTCCAATCATCGTCTTCTCATGTTTGAATTTTTTTGAACGATGCTAAGTGCGTGCCCGCTAAAAACTAGTATACACAAATCATTACTACTATGTATACACGAATCATGTTAAGTTCTATTATAGATATTATAGGATATTTTCTACTTTAATATGTTCATGTTCTTATTTTAAAATATTAATAATATAATTTTTGTTGTAATTGTTAAATAAATTGTTTTTCACTTTAAAAATTATTGAAATTAATTTTCTTTACTGATAAAGTTATAGCTTTTAATAGAAAAATTACAATTCCATGATAATGCAGATAATGGCACGCCATTGGATATACAATGCTGATCGCCGCTCCAACGAGTTCATTGAGGGCGTGCGAGAATTCCGCAGAGTGGCGGAGCAAAATAAGTGGGATGGTTTTATGTGCTGCCCATGTGCCGTTTGTAAGAATTTGAAGGAATTTTCAAACTCAAGAGAAATTCACTTGCACTTGTTCACGAATGGTTTCATGCCAAACTATATTTGTTGGACCAAACACGGAGAGTCCGGGGTTATGATGGAAGAAGGTGAAGAAGAGCAAGCGTACCCTGACGATGTTTTTGCTCAATATTGCGACTTCGCAGTAGAGGACGAAGGTGATGAAGACCGGGACAAAAGGCCTGTCCTGTACCAGTGACATGAGAAAGTTAGCATATATATTAATTTGGCAATATCTCTCATTTAAAAAGAATAATCTTAGCGGGCTCCTGCTAGGTCTTGCAAGACTAATTACTAGACCCAGCGGTACTTTGCGATAAGAGCACACCTACCAGTTGAAAGACCTACAAAGCCTACAAACTATATTTGCGGCAAGGTGCGGTGGCTTGCAGGTGTCTGCAGACCAGCCCACTTACATCGTGAGCCGCCAAGCCCACAAAAGCTAGCGACGCCTGCATGGACTGCCGCAAAACCCTGCAAACTCTATCGCCGGCTTGGAGTGTCGGGCGCCTCGACGACGTACAGTCTCCCATGTTGGTGGCTGCCCATGGTGGCCGGAGGCGAAGCGGCGGCGCTCGTTCACGGCGTCCTGCATGCAAGCGACAGTGGGCTCGGTCTGACGGAGGTACCTACCGGGGACTTGACGTCCCTATGGCTCGTTGTAGACATATATATGTTACTGACAGTGGGTCTTGTACGCCGCAGCTGTAGAAAATGTGGCATACATGGAGGATAGATAAAATTATAATGACACATCATTGAATAGACAAATTATAATAATGACATTTCTCAAAACTTGAAGAATTGTAATGGCCTCATTCCAAAAATCCCTACATTAATTATAAGCCTGCTATACCTACTTTTGTTTTCCTATAGGGTCGTGTTTATGTGAGACAATACATATTAACGCAGTCCAGCTTGAGGACTATTTTGGCAAGCTGGGCATTAGGCTGGATTGAGGCCAAATCCACGTCCACCGTGGTATGAAGTCCACGTATTATTACATTTTTTTTGAGAATCTCAAATTTTATTAACTAGTCCGAGAATAAAAAGTACACACGCCTTTCGGCGGACTGATAAGCCAAACATGTCTACCAATTGTCTCATACAGGGAGCCTCTTGCTAGCCTATGAGCATCCCCATTAGACATCCGACTTTCATGAACAAACTCAACTAAAGTGAAACTGTCTCCACGTATTATTACATGCTAATGGGGAGGAGGTTTTGAGATGCAGCCCAGCAGACCCCTCAGGTGTAACTCAAAGCCCATGTAGCTAGCAGGCTGTAACATCCAAAAAATTCTCTTCTTTTAAAATAGTTAAATTTAATTTATTGAGTCAACTTTGTGAGCATTAAAATATAAGAAAAATAAATAAATTTTGGGAAATTAAAATTTACTATAAGTTTAGAAATATGTGTGATGCATTCATGTTGTAGCACTTTATTTTTGTGATGTGTGAATTTTTGCAAAAGAGATTTGATTCGAAATTCAAATTGGAAATGCTTTGAAAATGGGTTTGAAAAAAAAAGGAATTTCCTCTCTCTCTCTCTCTCCTTTTGGACTGCCTGGCCCATCTTCTCACCCTTCCTGTCTTTCTTTTTGGCCTAGCCCAGCCAGCGCGCCCCTTTCCTTAGGCATAAGTGAGTGTGTCAACATAAGTGTTTGAACCTTAAAATGCCCACCTCGGTTAATGTTCGCGAAAAAACCCAAAAAACTAAAAACTTGCAACTCTGAAGAATCGAACTTAAGACCTCTCATTCAACACTAACACCTTCTATATCTATATAATACGCTATCTTTTTATATCAATATTTTGTAATATTACATTGGCTATTTTGGCTACTAAATAAACTCAAATGAAAAAACTTTTAATTACAAAGTTTTAAATCTTGTCGAGTACTACAACTTTGGTATATGATGTATCGCCATCAGAGATAGTTTGAAAAAGTTCAAAAAATTAAGCCTTAAAATATGTGAATTTCAAACACATATTTGAGACTCTAGGTGACTTTGAATCAAAAACTTGTCAATATCAAACATGTAGATCAGGTGGACCACTAGAACTTTGGTATTAACGATGTGAACATTGGAAGATCATTTAGGAATTCAAAATTTTGAATTTCAAAATCTATAACCTTCAAACGCATGTTTGAGACTCTAAACATATTCAAATTAAAAACAGTTCAACTACAAAGTTGTAGATTCTATCGAGAACTACAACTTTTGCATAGACCATGTCAACATTTGAGATTATTTGATAATTTTAAATTTTAAATTTCAAAATCTCCAAACTTAAAATGATATTTTTTGGACCCTAAACAGTTTCAGTTCATAAACTTTTCAACTACAAAGTTTTAGATCTCATCGAGGGCTACAATTTTGATATAAAGTTTGTCTTCATCCGAATTCATATGAGAAAGTTATGAATTATTTTGTGTTGTAACTATTAACCGAGGCGGGCATTGTAACGTAACCGCCACGGTTAATAAGCTATTAACCGTGACGGGCATTATAAGCAACCGCCACAGTTAATACTATTAACCGTGACAGTTATCTTACAATGTCTGCCACAGTTAATAGATATTAATCGTGGCGGTTACTTTAAACTATCCGCCACACTTAATTATTAACCGTGGCGATTGTTCGGTGAGCTGTTCGGCTTCAGCCGGTTCTGAATAACTGTGGTGGGCAAAACTAACGCCCGCCTCAGAGCCCTTATGTAAAACGCTGCACAAAATAAAATGTGTAGTAGTGAACTGATCATATGGGTTATTTGGGAGCTTATGCATAACTTAATATTGATTAATGATAAAATATTGACCTACTAAAATGCTAATGCAGTAAACCTAGTCTAGTCTTTTGAGCTTCATGAATTCTCATGCTATACTTGTGGAGTACGAGATGTACTCGCACTTGTTTATATTTCTTTTTGGATAAAAATTCCGGATGGGTAACAGATGATGGTAGCTATGAGGACTACCCAGAGGACTATTAGGCTTGTGCTTCACCAGTCAATCTTCCTGAGGGCCGAGAGAGTTATCTTATTTTATATTCTGCTGTTGTACTAGACTATGTGTTGTTACAATTAATTTTGTTGTGAACATTATAATAATAATATGTAATTTGTAACTTATGTATGTGTGATTGATCTCTAGACACACATGTGTTTATGCATTCAATTTCTTTTTTAAAATTGGGTGCGACACTAGCTATTGCCAACCCTGGTCTAGGGGATTGGAAGCCCGGGGTTGCTTCATGTTGGGTGGCAATTTGTCCCAATGGTAGCAATTCCGTATCCGTAGGCTTTTTTTTGACAAGTAATCAAATTTATTAACAGCACGAGGCTGAAAATACTATTACAGAAATAATGGTTACAGAGTTGATTACCTGATGAATGGGACAATCATTTGCATTACTAGGATTAGTACAACTGTTATAATATTTTGAGATTTATTAACAGCACGAGGCTGAAAATACTATTACAGAAATAATGGTTACAAAGTTGCATAATATTTTGAGATTTATATTTTTTTATTTTGGTTGCTCTCCATTTGAGATTCTTAAAAAAAACATTACACACTCACTTATGACTATGGAACATATGGATTTAGCTCTATGAAATCTTGCAAATCAAATAGAGGGACATCATAACCCAGTTATTAAGATTGGATCGGAGATTGAGCTAGTGAAGCCGTCAATTAATTGGTTCACTAGTCAAACCACTTAGAACAGATTGAACCGTTAGTTCAATTGTTTTGGACCGGTTAAATCGTACCAGCCATAAATATATTGAACCGGTATACGATATAATTAATAATTGACAGATGGTAAATATAACAATTTAATTGTACAAATATAATGTTCATGCATAAATAGATACAAATACTAACTTAAATTCAAAACATCAAGTTCATGAACAATCTTGAGTTGTGATAATTCAAAACAGAATGACTAGTAGAATATTAATTGAAATATTTGCCACTGCAAAAAACTCTTAAATGCTAAAAATGGAGTGCATCATTGCAAACAGCCCATTGTGGTAATCAAAATAGATATATCATTTATCTAATTTGGAGCTTGTATGAAAAAGATATACAATTTGAAATTTAATTAATATATGGAATGTATTGTATATTTAATATATAATATATATTTAATTTGTTGACGTCGGCATTACCAAAATTCCAAGATTCAAACAGAATGCCTGGGCCCTACCCATTGCGGGCGCACATGCCACCCACGGACCAATCAGGAGCAAGATGCAGCGCCACATACCAGCATCGACTCAGGGGTTCGCATGGAATCGGCCGGTTCACCGGTTCCGCAGAAACCGACCGGTTCAATAGGTTTTTATTGGTCTAATGGTACAAATTGTCTTTTAAGTGAACCAGATCTGTATAGGCTCTAGTTCGGCCGTCTTTTACGGGTCGAATTGCTGGTCTAGTCCGGTTCAAATAGCTAATCATAACGACTTCAAATAAAAAAAGTTATGAATTACAAAGTTGCATAATTTTTTTGAGATTTATAACTTTGTTTGGAGCGTTTCTCCATCTGAGATCCTTATAACTACCACACTACACACTCACTTATGACTACAGAGTATATGTACTCCTTTGGTATTAGCTCAAGTTTTTTGGTTTATATTTGGACATTCAAATGATCTCAAATTAAAAGGTATAAATTAAAAAGTTATAGGTTCGAGTACTATAACTTTGATATAAAATTCATCTTCATAGGAAATCATATGAGAAATTTATAAAATTTCTTTGTAGTATATCACTGTCGGTTCAAGGCATAAACTGGCAGTGATAGTATGATGACCCAATATCACCGCTAGTTCAATGAAGACCCAAATATCAGCAATGAGATGTGCCAGGAAGTACTATTACTATCAGTTTTATCAAAACCGGCAGTGGTAGAGCCAGCAATGAATGCCAAATCAGTAGTAGTGGTGATCAGGTGAGGACCTTTGCACTTTAGGGCAATCTCAATGGGCAGTATCATCCCACTGTTTTCAATGTAACCATGAATGAAACATGCTCTCTCAATGGAGGATTTCATTTCACTGTTTCAAAGGTCTGCTGCAGCATTTAATTCCTAGATTATGATGTGATCAAATGTGCCCAGACAAAGTTGTAGACCATGCACGATTAGCAGCATGACCTGTCAAACTGAAATGCTAGTAGACTAAACACTGAACGAACTGTCAAACTGAAAAGGCATCAGGTGCACACGTGACTTACAAAGAACCATTCGGTTGAAAAAGCATCAGGTGAACAACGTATCAGCGAATCAGCTGCACACATGCATTCTTTTAATCGAATGTCAACCATAGATATGCTGAACCAAATAAATCGGCTGAGTGGTTCTGCAAAATAAGAAATGTACTCTTCTCTGATAAGAGAGAATCCATACAAGCATCAGGTGCACACTTGAGTTTTCGGTTCAGGTAAGATAGAAACCATGCATAGAAGCATGGCATTGCAACACTGATACAATATTCAATGATACAATATTCAGTTCAAGCATTTGCAAGCATCAGGACACCAAAATCAAAACTGAAAAGTGAAATTGCAGTATGGAAAACTAGCACTTGTAGACATCAAAATCAACTACTTGCTGCCATCTGCAGTATATATTCAAAAACATCTGTACAGATGGAGAATCAAGCTGTACTGCATGCATCTCGTTGCAGGATTAAATATACTTGATCAACTATATATAATATATATTAATTAATTACAGTACTCACCAAAGGCACTCAACATATACACTACAGGAAACGCGAGCTTTGCCTAGGGCCTGGCTTTGCCGAGAGCCAGACCCTCGGCAAAGACTGCCTTTGCCGAGAGCCAGGACAGCCTCTCGGCAAAGAGCCTTTGCCGACGGCCAGGCTTTCGGCAAAGATGGGCTCTAGGCAAAGGTCAGCTTTGCCGAGAGCATTGCTCTCGGCAAAGGTACCGCGCTACGAACGGCTACCGTAGTCGTCACCTTTTCCGAAAGTCGCGCCGTTAGGCTCTCGGCAAAGAAGTGGCCTTTGCCGAGGGCCTTGGGAAGCACTCGGCAAAGGTCACGTGGCCTAAAGGGCCTAGGCCAGGAACCTTTGCCGAGAGCTGGCCACTGTGGCTCTCGGCAGAAGAGACCCTCGGCAAAGAGTAAAGGTTTTTTTTAGTTTTGGACCCAAATTTTTTTCTGTAGCCCTTGCATATTGTATGCAAGCACATGTTCAAATTTAGGAGCTTTTTATAACATTTTTCTATATTTTAACAATTAATTTATTTTCTTTGTATTTTTCTCAAAAAAGAAAATTTGAACGGTAGGAGCATCAAATAATAAAATATAGTCATTAAAAAAATTATATTCATGTTCGAGAGTGCATTTTGAGGTTGTATCCATAAACCCACCCAATAGTTTGAATGTCTTGTATACAAAATATGACCATCCATGTGTCGTAGAAGTGATTTTTAATTATATAAATGCTAAATGAAGTCCAAAAATCACGAAACTTGACGACATGTCATGTTATCGCATGTGGAGGGTGTGGTAAAAAATTCATAAAGTTTCGAGGAAGTTGCGATACCGGATATCTAAAACCTAAACATCCCCGCATGTGATCACATTTGAAGACTTTGAAAGTTTTAGGGATGAAGAGTCATGACTTCCACATATGGATTGAGCGGCTACTTCCTGCGATGACCCGTGGATACCTCCCCGATCCAGTGTGGCGTGTCCTAGCAGAGTTGAGCTATTTCTTCCGACAGCTTTGTGCTAGAGAGTTATCTCGGGCAGTGATTCTTGACCTGGAGCGTGTTGCACCTCTGTTGCTCTGCAAGTTGGAGATGATCTTTCCACCTGGCTTTTTCTGCCGATGCAACATCCGATTTTGCACCTACCGCGTGAGGCACGACTGGGGGGTCCCGTGCAGGCCTGTTGGTGCTATCCAATCGAGAGGTGTCTAAAGATTCTTCGGAAAAAGTGTAGAAATAAAGCCAAAATTGAGGCTTCCGTGGCAGAGGCATTCATAGTGGAGGAGGTGTCAAACTTCACAACGACGTACTATACTGAGAACCTTCCCACCGGCGCACCCCCTCGTTACAACGCCGATGAGAGTTCATCGACCCTGAGTTTATTCAAAGGGCAACTCGGAAGAGGAAGCGCAGGTACCCACAAGCAGTTGCGAGATCATGAGTGGCGCACTATCATGCTCTACGTGTTGATGAACCTTGACGAAGTGGAGCCTTATCGAATGTAAGTTCTCAATGATCTTGTTACATACGCCGTCAATATCCTCTACATATCAAAAGAACAATGAGCTTGTCTCTTGTTTTTTCAGAAAGTTTGTGAAAGAACAATGGAAAGGGAGAAGGGCTCCCACCATCCAAGAAGAAGACAATCTGCTCAAAAATGCCGTGCCCGATTTTATTTCTTGGTTCCGTACAAAGGTACCATCCAACCTACCTCGTTCCAACTTTGAGATTCCACTTTGCTCATAGGAGCGAGTAATGTAACAATCTACCTGGCCTCACTTTGTAGGCCCGTATGGATGCAGAAATGGATGGTGAATTGAAACAGGTTGCACGGGGCTTTGCTACAAGGGTAAAGTCATTCACCGTTTATGATGTGAATGGCTATCGCTTTCGCACAAGAAGACATGAGGAGAGTCGGCCCAACCTAAAGACCACATGCACAAGAGTTCGTACACCCGACAACGATGACCGTGACTATTACGGCATAGTCGAAGAAATATATGAGCTTGACTTTGAGGGCCCCCAAGCTCTTAAACCAGTGGTGTTCAAATGCCATTGGTTCGATCCTGAGGTCATCAGAAGAGCTGATGACATTGGGCAAGTCAAAATTCAAAAAGATTCCATCTATAAAGGAGAAGATGTCTATATTGTGGCTCAACAGGCCACGCAAGTTTATTATCTTCCATGGGCGTGCCAAAAAGACAAGGATCTTGAGGGTTGGTACCTTGTGCACTTGGTATCGCCACGTGGTAAAGCGCCTCTCCCAAACGATGATGACTACAACTATGACCCACAAGATAATAGCGGAGAGTTCTATCAACCTGACTGGCTAGACGGGTGATTGGAGATAGACATTCTTCGCTAATGGGCATGGAAGGCGACAATGACGTCGATGAGGACGAGGGTGAAGTAGTACAAGATGCTAAGGACTTAATAATGCTTGAGGAATGGAGGGCTCAACGTGATAGACATGTTGTTGAGGACGATGGAGTTGGTGTTGAAAATGGATATGTCGAGGACCTTAGAGAGCTCGACAATATTAATAGTGAAGATGACTATAGTGACGATGAGCCTACCACCGCCATTCGTGGAGATAATTTATAATTCATGTAATATTGTATTTTTATAGTTATTAATTTACAATTATGTTTTGTTCATTTTGCATATCTTTGTAAGTACTCCTTGTTTAATTGTACTAATTGGTTTTAGCTTTGTCATTGCAGGTACAGGAAAAAATGCTGGGCGGAAGGCGACCGCGGCGAAAGGGGGTCGCCTCGACCTTCATGAGGCACGACGACATCGACGACACCGACGACACGGACCTTCAGCCTCAGCTGGAGTCGTCCATGAGCAGGGACCATGGACGGAGCCAGGTCACGGCGTCTTCTAGCCCGATGGCCTAGCCCTAGGAGGAGCACTTCGAGGGCGACCACGTCAGGCGATGATGAGGAGCTGGTTGTTGAGGCAGCGAGTTCGTCTAGCTCGAGCAAGCTCTACGCGCGGGGTATCACACGCCTCCCTGATTGGGCGCCCGCGCGACACGCCCGAGCGTTGATCACACCTTGCGGTGATAGGCAAGTAACCATTCATATTTTTACGATTAATTCATATGACATGTTGAAAATCGAACTTCAGACTAACAATTTTTCGTAATGCCTCGTGCAGGAACTTTGTCAAGGTGGATGCGACGGAGTCACGCCATATCACTAGCATACAGGGCCTCCTTATTAAGAAGCACTACCCCGGCTTGGTCGAGCACAAGGGGAAAGTGGAGCCACCCTTTTCATGGCCGCACTTCTCTAGCGTCGAGGCAAATGACACCACTCTTGCGTAGGTCATCAAGGCCGAGTTCTGGGTAAGTCTTTAGTACTATGCATTCATTGGATGTTTTTGAAATAATGAAATAAAACATATATGATGTTTGTATGCAGGAGTGGTTCGTGTGCGAGGAGGGGAAAGAGGTCGAGGCGGCGAAAATCTAGGACAAGGTCTGCAGAGAGCGGCTGAAGGACATGTACTCCGAGGCGCACATCCAGTGCATCATCTCCTACCACCATGAGGTGCTTGGCCAAAAGGTGACAAAGAAACAGGCCAGGGAGATGATCATGTTGCCCGACACTGATATCACCAGAGAGCAGTACATGCAGGTAAGTAGAAAACATTTATTCTGCCTTTAAAAATAAGTATGAAACATTAATTCTCATTCATCTTCTGACATGTCAAATGCACGTTGTCATGCAGTTTCCTGCTGATTGGTGCAAATCACACGTGGACTGTTGGGCTCAGATTGTGGACTCGTGGCAAAGGCCGGAGGCGTACGTGGAGCGCAGAAAAAGACGGGAGAACGGCCTGGCTGCGATGAGAGGGGCGTCACACCACCAGGGGAGCGTGCCCCTCCCAGGGTACATGGACACATATGTATGTTTCTTTTTTTGTTTGTTTATTTATTTTTGCTAACGCTTTATTCTCATTACGTTTAATCAACCTTGTGTTTTTCTCGCAGCGCAAGACCCACAACAACGTGCCCATCAGCGAGTATGTTGGGTACGCCCTGGCTAACAAGGGGCGAGCGTCGGATCCGAACAACGTCTACAACCCACAGGACGGGCCCGACGCATACACCAACA
The DNA here is from genome assembly GCF_000003195.3 of Sorghum bicolor. Lineage (NCBI taxonomy): Eukaryota > Viridiplantae > Streptophyta > Magnoliopsida > Poales > Poaceae > Sorghum > Sorghum bicolor. The sequence goes on along the minus strand of NC_012875.2, from coordinate 1,734,947 downwards.
CTGCCGCCTACGAGAAGATGTCCGCGTACGCCACTGCAGCTCGCACGCGCTATGGGGATGACTTTCACCTTACCACCGAGCCACTGGACACGGACCTGCTCATGAGGACGGGAGGAGGGAAGCAGCACGGCCGGTACATGATTGCCCACAGCACAATCAACCCGGCCACTGTACCCACGCTCCACGAGGTTCGGTAGAGGAGCAGCTCGACCTCCGACGTCCCCATACGGCCTCGTCAGTCGAGCTCCGTGCAGCAGATGGCTGCGATGCAGATGGCGTTTCAGGTAACTACAGCTTTATCCATCGTCCATTAGTTTTACATATATACATCTCCTTTTGCATTGTTTAACCATTGCGGGTGTAATATTGCAGTCGCAGCTAGAGGAGTTGCGGGCCAGGCAGGACGAGCTCCAGGAGGCTCATCGGCGAGAGCTGGCGGCCAGAGACGAGGCCCATCGGCGCCACATGGAGGCACAACAGCAGCACACGCGACGTCAGATCTCGGACCTAGTCGGCTACTTCCAGTCTATCCAGAGCTCTACAGCGCCTCCGCTTCCTGCCTCGCTCTTTGCTCCACCCCCTGTTTCTGCCCCTGCAGGCAGTCCGGTGAGTATATATATGTTTGTCTATTGCTTTGGCTTGTGCGGCCGTCCTGCAGATACTAATGAGTTCGCTTCTATATTATGCAGCATCAGTCGTGGGGTTCGAACCCAACCCCTTCTCCAGGCAGTGGGTGGCAGGTTACTACTTATGGCCACCCAAGTACGCAGCACACGTGGCCTGGTGCCCATCCACAGCATGGCCACCCCGGGTTGTCCGGCAGCCCTCCTCCGCGCCCCGGGTACTCGTACCCGTATCAGTCGGTGCCAGGGCAGGCCATGTGGGCGCCGTGGGTAGGTGCGAGCTCTCCACACCCTAGGGGCACTCACCCTGGTCGGCTTGGCCAGATGGGGGCTCAGGACACGACGGAGGCCACAGCGACGACGGGTCGGAATCACAGCACTAGGGGTGAGGCCCTAGCGACTTCGAGCAGTGATATTCATGTGGACTTGTGGTTATGTTATGAACTTATGGTTTATGTTCGATGTAATGTTAGATTTGTCATATCTATGTGGATTTGTGATATCTGTGGACTTCGATATGTTTCATGTGTGATATATATGTGGATTGTGATATAGACATGTGGATTTGTGATATATATATACATATGTGGTCATGCATGTAAAAAACAGAGAAAAAACAAAAAATAAAAATTCCCAGCTTTGCCAAGAGCCTGGATGGCTGACACTCGGCAAAGTTAGAAAGCTGGGGTTCAAAAGAACTACAGCTTTGCCGAGAGCCTCGCTGGCTGGCTCTCGGCAAAGGGTGTCTTTGCCGAGAGCTGTACCGGGAGGCTCTCGGCAAAGATTTTTTTTAAAAAAAATAAAAAATGTCTTTACCGAGAGCCAGGCTCTCGGCAAAGACTTTTTTTAAAAAAAAATAAAAAATCTTTGCCGAGAGCCTGCCAGCGGGGCTCTCGGCAAAGACTTTGCCGGAGGCTTTTATGCCTTTGCCGAGGGCTCCCGGCTCTCGGCAAAGAAGGTGGATCCAGCTGTGATATAAAAATGATTGCATCTGCACAGACGAAGTTGGCACAGCAGGGGCAGAACTCTGCACACACCTGGGGTTGAAATTCACGCAGCTGGCAAGCATGAGAACCGGTGGCGGCACTAGGAGGGAAGCGGGCAGCGGCGGCACCGGTGACGAAGATGGAGGCCACAACGACACAGGCGATGAAACCTCCTTCAGTCCCAGACGGCTACCCGCTCGTCCATTTCCTCCATTGCCGGACGTGTGCTGCCTGTGCCTGGAGCTCGAAGGAATGCTTGTCAGTACTGTGGGAGGAAGCAATGGACGGAGGATTGGAGGGAGGCGGGAGGGGGCAGGAAGGATCCAGAGGAGCGCGCCGTCAGGAGCTGGCCGCACAAGATTGACGATGAAACACCCCCCTCAACGCGAGTTTCATTGCATTACCGATGACTGTTACCATGCCCAAACATTTCATGGTCCATGAAATGTATTCCTTCTCTCTCCTCCCAAAATCATGCAAAGATTTCTTTCTGAAGTGTCATCTTAATTAATGTGCATGAAACTCTGATGGCATCCCCATTGAGACTGACCTTACTGCAGTAGCTCTTACTCCTGCAACGCTTCGACGGTCTGCCTCTGATTCCATGTTGTCGATGATGGATGATGCAGCGCTAGCAAAATAATAGAGGTCAGAGCACCCAAGTAGTCCGCAATTGACCACACAACCCACAAGCACAGTAAGGCCCAACACTGAAATCTGAAAGCTCCCTCACCGCCATTTGTTTCTTGGTTCTACACATCAAAGGTTCTGATAAAGCAAAGCACAGCCAAATGGTGGGCAATTGAAGCTTCATTTTCACTCTGTTATTCTTTGACTTCACTTGCCTCTTCCTATTTATCATTTATCATTCTAGATGTTGCGCTTTAATGTTTTGTATTTGACGAACCATCACTGCATTATGCATTTTTATTTTAATACTTTGCTATCTGTGTTTTCAGCTTCGTCATACCTTAAAAGCAAAGAATAAAATAGCGGGCTATAGCGCCGCTATAGCTGCTAGACAGGCTTGCCGCTAAGCTATTTGTATTTTTTCCGCTGTCACAACTTTCACCGCTATTACACGCTATAGCACCGCTAAGTTGCATTTGTTACAACAAATTCCACCGCTATTATACGTTATAGCGCCGCTATGATAAATATTGTCAGTTTGACTCTCAAAACTCCATCTTAGACTAGATTATTATTTATTCTTAACTACTAATTTTGTATTTTGTACAATGAAGCTTTCATGAACCATGTTGTAATGTCATATTGGTATTTTGTAATGTTACCTAGACTTATGAAAACATATTTTTATACATCAAATTCATATTTACCATGTCTTTTTCATCAATTCCTCGTGTTTTTTATGTATTTTTTATAAAAACGCTATCTGTCATAGCGCCGCTATAGCACCGCTATAGTTGCATAGCTCCTGAAAAAAAGTTGCCGCTATTTTCAATAGCCCGCTATTTTAAACTTTGCTTAAAAGTTTTCTATCCTCGGCCACTGTATACGACTTATAATTTGAGATACAGTCTTGGTTATTTCATAAAGTACAAGATCTGAAATAAATAACAGCGGAGATCATGTAATTCATATTCCATGTAAATCATTTGATATATGTGTACGAATGACAGGGTTGCTTAATAATCATGTTTGGTGGCAATTTGTCGTCTTTTATGGAGATATTTTGGGTGTATCTGCACCCAATAAAAAATACCAAGCAATTTGCAATACTGACTGCATTGAATTTGAACAAATGATCATTACGTAGTTTATTTCATGAAACAAAAGGGCCAAGTAATGGAAGTCACATGCTTTTGTCATATGCCATAGATGCTTATTCGCTTAATTGCCAACTAGCATCACATTAGTGATTGCCCAATTGTGGTTTGGCGCTAATTGGCCATCAAATAGCAGAATATTAACTTAAGAAACTATATTATATGTTAACACACACAAAGAATATAATTATACATGTGATCTCTACCTTCGATGTAGACCAACTCTTTGATAACCAAATCATTTGGGGTTTACTAGGGGGTTTAGGGTTCGGAATTGCTTGAAAGAATATTTGAAATATACTTTCATATAAAAGTCATGTATACCTTCTATTTTTCTAATTAAGAGATTGTAGTATATAATAACATCCATGCCATCTTTAGAAACATATGTCTCTGTTCAAAGCGTAACTGTTTCGAAATTAGAGAGAAGTCATTACTATCTCAATGATACGAGTGCCCTGAGAAATAATCCATATTTGTTTCAAAAGATGAAATGGTCCTTATTACTGTCTGGGACAAGTCACATTTAGCATGCATTTTGTCAAACTAACTAAACATCGACCCTTAATATCTTTTTATATATGTATTGACTTTTGAAAAGTTGAAAATTACACCAAAATATTTCTCTCAAATAATAATAGGTAATCAAATGTGTGATATATATTGAAACCGTGTAGACATATCAAATGTCATTTATTTGCAACCAGAGTGTGAGTACACTGTTTGCTTGGCTTCTACTATAAATAGCAAAATAAAAAAGGGGTCAGGCTTATTCATACGTCAAAGACCAGAACTCGGCTTACAATAAACTTTGCCTTATGCTTCCAAATCTTTTTTTGGCTCAATCTCTTAATTAAGAACCAATAGATCAATTATATGGGAAGCCATCATAGCTAGCTGCATGCATCATCACAGCTGATATATATAATTCAGCTGTTCAGATCTGGAACCATGTTAATGAGACGGGTAAAAAAAGTAGCTTAGCTCCACCTATAAATACCACCCTCTCCATCACTCCACATACACGAACACGAGACGGTAGGAAGCAAGCACATATCCTAGCAAGCCTTCTATCCAAAGCTACCATATATGGCCTCCTATCAGGCAATAGTAGCTCTGCTTTGCATGCTAGCTTTCTCCTTTTTTGGGGGAAATAATGCACTCGATGAATGTGTGTTGGAAACCACCCTATACATAATACAATCACCTGCCCAAGATCAAAGACCTTTAGGCACTGATACCGTCATTATTAATTGGCCTATAAAGGATGGTCCAGGTGCTGCTGCCAATACCATTGGGCATGCAGAGGGCTTGACGACCTTTGCAAATCACGCTAGTGGTTCGTGGGTAACCATAATGGACTTGGTGTTTGAGGGAGGCAGGTAATATATTTCATCTGCTCTTGGAAAATAAAACATTTTGTGTGGTTCAAACATAGGTTCTTCAGTTTCATCATTATTATTTCTTAAGTATTTATATGCAAATAAAAACCCTTTTATGACATATATGTATTGTTAATGTACTTCTGAGATGGGTCTAAATATATGATGTTATGATTGTACTTGTGTGAAATAGCCTTGCTGGATCGTCACTTCAAGTTATGGGGCTTCATGGTTCCAAAAATGATCAATGGAGCGTTATGGGGGGCACTAGACAACTTACCATGGCACGGGGTATTATCAACTACAATATAACCCAATCTACCAGTGCTAGTAGGACCTTCGAAGTATACATATATGTGTACTACACTTCCCTGTGATACCATTCTGGTAAGTGCCAGATGCATTTCTATATTTTGATCTTGCCATTATCCAAATTAAGTTTACTATTCAAAACTTTCTGTTCTTTATTTTTAAAGAAAATAGAATATCAACTACCAGGATCCGGAGATGTGGCCATACGATACATCTCAAAGCTTGTTTCCTTGATAAAATTAAATAGCCCGATTACTCTTCGCAATTTTGCACCAATGCACAGCTAAAACTTATGTCTTACAACTGCAACATGTGTAAGACTAGCGCAGACATATAAATGAAGCTCCATGAATGGTGAGTGATCACATCACCTATAAGATTTTTTTTTATTTATGCAGGCTTTGGGCGATACTTGGCCAGCGAGCTTCAGACAAGAATTATATTCATATACCATCCTTTTGTGCATGCGTCGAGGCAAGAACGCAAGATTACAATATGTTTTATGCTTGGTCCCAAAATAAATGATCCGCCTCTGTGTTATGAATTACATATATACCAAACATTTGTTTTCCGCAAAACGTTCCTATTTTATTGTGTCGTTATGTATGCATGTTCTACTTGTCTCTTATCATCAATATAAAGTATGTCTTTTGTGGGAAGATGTTTTGCCAATATGTTTCTCTATATGCAAGTTAGTCCCATATCATGTGCATGCCGAAGGTTGCGTGACATGTCTGTCGCATGTACATGAGTACGAGCCTTGTTTAGTTCTTTTTTTTATAAAATGAATATTGTAGTATTTTCGTTTGTATTTGACAAATATTGTCCAATCATGGACTAACTAGGCTCAAAAGATTCGTCTCGCAAATTAGCAAATTACAGGCAAACAGTATAATTAGTTATTTTTTTATCTATATTTAATGCTCCATGCATGTGCCGTAAGATTCAGTGTGACGGAAAATCTGAAAAGAAAATTTGCAAATTTTTTGGTGAACTAAACAAGGTCCCAAGAGGAAAACGAAAGGAGGCTGCACATTTGGATCAGCCCAACAGGTCCGAATCCAGCATGGAGGCTGCACAGTTGACAACGCCGCATTCTACACATGATTCACCGGGAATTCTCCGAAGTCTCAGCCCCTCCACGTCATCCTCTGTACTGTAGCAGCCAAAAAAAATCACTCTGTACTCCCCTCGTAGAAAAAAAACGCTTCATCCCAAAACCTCTCTCGGTCTCTCCTCGTCTCCCTCCTCGGTCCTTCTTTGCTCTCCCTTCGTCTTCCCGACGCCAGGAGCGACGACACGGCGATGGCGCCGACCGCGAGCGGCTCGCCACGGGTGCCCTCCTCTGCCTCCTGCTCCTCCTCCTCCTCTTGCTTCTCCTCCTCATCCTCCTCCTTCTCCTTTCTCCCATCGCGGTGGCGGGAGCGACACAGCGGCACGGCCTGCAGGCGGCGCGGCGGCAGGGGTGGGGGTCCAGCGGCCTCCTCCACAGGTGGGGGTCCGGCGGCCTCCTCCCTGTCTCCTCGATGTTTCCTTCGGTCGGGGTGCCTGTGCTCTTCCTGGCAGCGAAACCCTAGGTACATTCTAGATGGGACAGACCCTAATTTCCCTAGGCTTCTCAGCTTTCTTTTTGATTCAGGGTTTCCTCTGTATCCTCTCCACAGTCCTACAGCTCTATCCCTTTCCCCTATCCTTCCATCGCTGGCCGCCGCAAAGACCACGGTCGGTCTCCTCCATCCACTCACTATACCATAATCTGAAGAGGAAACCACTCCAGATCGAACAACACTTGGGGCCTAGCGTTCTCGTCAGTAGTTCCGGCGTCACATCCGCACTCTGCAGGTACATGCCGCTTCCCCTCGCGACCATCGTTGTTGTCTTACTTCCTCACTCACCATCTTGACAGCAGGTATTCCCTCATTTTGATCCTCTCTTTCTGCTATATAAAGCCATACGCCCAAATCTCAGTTGGATAACAAGTGCTGGAACTTGACTATCCACAATCAGCATAAACGACTCCACATCAAAATCCAGATCCACTTTTTTATCAGACCCTACAGCCATATATGTACAAACAAATATATTTACCTCCAGTATAACAGCTCTCCTTTAGCGAGAGGACGGATATCTGGACGTCGACCTACCGGAAGCATCCAGCAGCCACCACTCACACTTCCTATCGGCAAAGGTACGACTGCCACTACCCCCCTCATTATTTCTGTTTCTTTACACTTACCGGACTAATACTTTGGCTATTACCATTAATATATTAAATAAATTTGTTTTAATGGTAAATAGCAGACCGAAAAATGTACAGACATCTCACCTTTCATTAAATGTATTCCATTTATTATTTATATGAATATTTATAACTTCAATCTACACCAGCCTTTGTGTTTAAATAAATTACTGAAACTTCTAGGCTAATACTCCTGTGGCAAGCAACCACATGTTTAAACACTATATGCGTTTGAAACCACAGCTTCATCAATCATTTTGTAGGTACATAGAACTATACCTTTACAACCACAACTATAGAAATAAATAATCTCATTGTTAGAATTCTCTGTTTACAGATCGCCGTAGAAACAATGGACGAGTACCACTATCCCAACCTCACTATAGTTGAAGAAGACGTCTGCATCAAATTCAGAATTAACCAGCTCCGTCATGCCATTATCGCAGAGTTTCCACAGCATGAACCACACAACATCACCGCAGAAACTATCCAGGCGGCAACTCAGATGCAGTATGGAGTTCATCTGGACCTCCAGGACATATCACAGTTTACGTCAGGTTTCTTATTAGAAATACGGCCACCACGCACTCGCAAACTCATGTTAACAAAAGGATTTATAGCCATGTCTCCCTTTAGTCTCAACCTTGTTCCATGGAATCCAGAGTATGGTTCAACTGCCACTTTAGCATACACACAATTACCAGCCCTATCCAACTTTGACCACAACGCCTATGCACGCAATTCCGGCAGACCACTCAAACAAATACACATTCAGATAGCTGGCATCCCACCACACCTTTGCAGCAACGCAACTATAAACACACTCCTAGCCAAACTAGCAACAGTACGCCACATATTACTAAACCCCAAAAATCATACATATATAATCCATGCAGATACACACTGCTTTGATGCAATCCCACCAACAGCAAACCTTGGTATCAAAAGAATGCAAGAAGGCAAGCTTCTATTTCACATCTGGCCTATCTGGTACAACACGGTTGATATCACCCCTCCAGATGCCCTCAGCTCCAATCACGCTCGCCAGCGACAACAAAACATACCAGGTAATCCAAAAGCATGCAAAAAAAAAAAATAGTCAGAACGTAGCCTCACAATATTAATTGCATCACATTCTTATTTTCTATAACAAATGACCATCATAGGAAAAAAAATGTTCCACACCTAGACGCAGGTAAATTAATTTTATAATAGTAGACACATATCCTCCAATATAGCATACACTAAAAATCTAAAATACCATATTTTTTCATATACAGATGACGAAGCACATTCCGCACTTCGGACACCAGGTATAGTACACACTTTCGTACTTTACATCGAATTTCTTCTTGCAGATTTTTTGAGCCTATGAAAAATAAATAATCTCAATACTAACATCCATATAACATCATTATATCTTACCAGATGACACCACGTACTGGGCAAGAAATGATTCAACAGAATACGAGCCTGGCTATGAATCTGACCGCCTTCAATAACAGGAAGTATCTACCTTAAATCACCACCAAGGACAACAACTTTCGCACCAAATGGAATAGAAGATGCATCAGGATGTTGAGCAGACTGTATATCACGCAAGCTTCTATCAACAGCTTCAAATGCTTTTCTGTTGGTCATGAGGGCTTCATCCCATATTATAAGAGAAGTTACCTCTATTAATTCAGAGAGTATTGTTCCTCTTTTAATTTCGCAGACCGTAGTTTCATCAAGATCACAAGGGATCTTAAAGCGTGAGTGAGCTGTACAACCGCCGGGTAATAACAGAGAAGCAACACCCGAGGAAGCAACTGTCAGAACTATTTTTTGCTGAGCTCTGAGATGGGCAACTATACATTTCCAGAGATATGTTTTCCCTGTCCCTCCATACCCAGAGACAAAGAAAAAACCAGGCCTATTATGAAGAACAGTATCAACTATAATATTAAAAGCTTCCAACTGACCAGAGTTTAAATTAAACAACATGGAATCTCGACTGCTCAACTGTTCTGCTGGATATGATAATTCTTCCTCAATGAGTCGATTTGTTGCTGAGCAACTAACAAAGGTGGCTCTGTGGGGAAGATTAAAATCACGAATGTTGCATCCACTTTTTGAGAATATTATGGACAACTCATCTAACAAGGAATCTTTAAGATCACGGTCAGACATATGATAGGACTTATCACCCAAAATATCTCTGAGCTGATATTGGATGTCATCACTAAGAAGTCGCCAAACTCTATCGAAAAAAACATATTCATCTCCAACCTCGCAGAAAAGGAGCATGGTAACAAAAAGTTTCCTCAATTGCGCTGATGTAGCCCAGGCAGCGGCTTCGTCAAATGCATTATACCATTCTTGATCATCTCCTATTAATCCTCTAGATTTACAGGCCTCCTTGAATGAACCATATTGGACATCATTATGACAGCGAAGTTCAGAGAAACTGGTTGCCCCTCTAACCCTAAGCAAAAGCATTCGTAGATAATATCTTTCCCCAGCAGAAGGATGCACATAATGTAGTCTACCTATCTTGGGCTTATTGTCCTTGCGTTTTTCCCAAGATCTTGTCCTAGCCTCCCATCTCCACTTTGAGGGGAACTGAAGGTATGTAAGACTATGAGCATCAGGATGCATCTGGTTTGCTACAAACCATTCGGTCAACATTGTTTTGCGAAGAAATTCTAGGGATAGTAACTTATCCATTTTAGCTCGAGCACTGTATGCAACATAGTTATCATTGGGCAAATGAACAGGCATTCTCTCTACGGCTGGATGGTGCCTATGAATATCAAAACCCAATATGCGCCAGCATGCATCTTGATCACATATATAGCGGCAATCCAAATATTCCTTAACCTCATTAGTAGTCTGCGTTTCTTTGTCATATGGGGTGTCTTCCCCATTACGAACTCTGCGGAGATAGATTTTGCTACAATCAGCACCCTTGGTAACATATTTGAATAGATACTTGACAAAAATCGTCTTATTACACCATTCAACATTGATGTGAGCTTGATACTTTTTAAGCAGATTTAGGTTGTAGGGGACAACCCATGTGTTGTCAAGATGCTGTCCTCCTTTGTCAATGTACAGATCATTTTTTGGGCGTCGATACACGGCAAAGCCATCTGCATCGACCGATGTCTCGTTTTGATGAGTTTTTGGGAAGAATTTTGAGCATTTATTGTTTTTCATGCAAGGACAGGTAGGGTGTAGTCGTCCGCAGGGTCCATGCATCATGTGTTCAGCTACAAGGCCATACGCTAAAGGATCAACAGTTGGATCTGGTATATCCGCCGTAACGAAGGAATCAATGAGTGTCGGCATTGGATTAGTTGTGTCAGCAGAAATCCATAGGATGATATGAGCATGTGGAAGACCACGCTTTTGGAATTCAACTGTGTGTAAAACTGCACAGTAGAAGGAGCATAGAGAGTTGGTATATGATAATAAACATGAATGTTCGAAGAGTAGGCAGCAAAGTCAAGGCATCCTCTGAGAGGGAAACGTAATTGGGCACAACGAAAATCAAGAATTCAACACGCAGAATACCTGGGTACATGTTCCAAAGGCAACGCCAGTGAGTATGTCATGTAATAATTCCTCAAGCTTCATGTTGAAGATTCTAACAATAACATCAGATCTATCGGTTGGCCGTTGGCCTGGTTCTAAAATTCCCTCGGCAATTTCAGGCCATTTAGGATTACACGTGAAGGTAACAAAGAAATCAGGAGGACCATACTCTCTGCAGATAGCTATAGCATCATGATAGTTTTGTAGCATGTAACGCCGTCCTCCAGTGAATGAAGCAGGAAGTACAGTCATTTTGCCCATCTCACTACCCTCTGTATGACCCCTATCAACGGCATCTGTTATACCCTGAATTGTTTCCATCCGAATATCTGTCTGATGCTCAATAATATACTGTAGCCTACTCTCTTCAATAGAAGCCCGAGCATCTACTTTAATCTGACTTGAAAGAGTACCATAACACAAATATAGATTTGGCTGATTTTGTTTGTAATGCAACATATAACAGAAATAATCTTGCTGGGTTATTTTTGTGCGTGCACTTGTGTCTATAGGTTGTACACCATCATAGAGAACACCAACTTGGAATCCTCGCTCCCCAAATGGAAAAAGGAGAGGATACTGCAGAGGCATATAAGCAGGATGCAAAGCAGATATCTGTTTTAATTCACCAGAATGCGATTGTATGACTATGTCACGCTTGAAAGTATCAAGAGAGAAATCTCCAACAACAAGCATCGCAAGTTGATCAACCGTCAGAAGATTATACTGCACTGGATCTCCCTCTCTAGCTCCAATAATTCTAATGATAAACTCTTCGTCACCATGCTCAAGCAACCTATCTCTTGCATGACGAAACTTCTTAGCCAAAGGGTTGTGTTGGTCAATCATTCGTGTAAGAGCCTGTACCACTGAGACATCAAGGTTGGCACCAGAAGCATCAGAAGGATCAAGAGCATGTAATCTATTGGCCACTTCGTTCGATGTGTCGTACACGTATAACTGTATGAATTTTGGAGGTTCACTATCCAGTGGAAGCAGAGAGCCTATACGATGGTGGACCTGACCGCAAATTTTGAATACAGGAGGACCATGGCCATCATTCATCGAGCGATCTATATTTGCCCCCATAGAAGTGAAAGCAAATAAGCAATTATACTGCCGTATATTTTTCATGAATCTATTAGATCTCGCGTCACCATCAAATTTGGCCAGTGAGGCTAGGGGCTCTAGTCTTGGTTGAAAAGGTGGTATAACAATCCGTCCAGCTTTGCAGCAGTTGTTGTAAATTACGTTAGATGCATGGCAAGGCATTTCTGGTCGTAGCCTTTCACGGTACCAGAACACTGCACCACAGTAAGAGCATCTGAAATCTGGCGGACCGTAATATGATTTACCAGGATGGGATGCTGCAGTGTTCCCAAAGTTTTGTTAGTGTGTAGGCGGCAAAAAAAATGAAGGAAACAAAGAAGCATAAGGTCCAAGAGAGTTAAATGAGCTGCACATAGTATACCTTTCAGTGCTTCAAGGAAGATAGGATCAAAATGACCACACCCTATGGAATTATTGGACCCCGATGGCATTCCTATGCATATGAGAAATGGATAGCAAAGGATATATTAGGCAGGGAGTACAAATCGGTGCTCTGGCAGATTATACAGGACAATATGTCACCTCTGCGTGCTAGGGAGCGTTGATCAAGCTTTCGTTTTCGTTTACGACGGGACTCAGTAGCTTGAGGACTGGTAATTTCATGCCGATCTAGAGCAAATCCTTTAGATGTAGGCAGAACAAAAAAGAATGAGATGACCACAAAGGACAAGATAACCAAAAATAGGCACACTGAAAGGTACTTGAGCCGAGGTAAGCAGAAGACTGTGTTGGCATCTCAAAGTTGGAATCGTGGGCATATGAGGAAGACTGGCTCACTACAACAACCAGATTCAATCTCAAAGGAGTAAATGGCGTAGGCACATAGGATGAAAAATACGGAATGTGCAGGACGCCGTAAATGATATAGATTACCAAAAGACGGAAGCAGGCGCATTGGTACACTACGTGTAGGCGCAGTAGACTGGTGCACAAACGATCTCCGCCTTCCACGACATGAGACAATATGTTGAGGTACAGAAGCACCAGTAGAATTAGAGGCAACTGATCCTAAATTCGCCTGATATCCAGCTTGCAGTTCTATACTCTAGAATAATAGAAACACCAGGATTCATTCTAGACATGGTGCCATGGTGCCCTGAATATGTGAATTTTAATCTTCCATGGATTACCAACCACACTGAAAGAGGTATGCCAGAGGCATCCTTATGTATATATGCCTGCAACTATAAATTTTACTCCATTCCTCTCATACTCTATTATTCTCCGTATCTCCTGAGGCTTATTTTACATGTTGTTGCTATAAGCTTACAATCAAATTGCTGTTGCAGTTCATCCACCAATGCAGCATAAGATTTACATACAGAACCTTATAGGCCATGGAAAACCATTACAGCAGTATGTTTCCAGCTTAATTAGAGGACAAAGCTGCATTATCTCTACACTAGGTGTGTATTCATGAACAAACCTGATCTTTACTCTTTTGTCTTACTTATACTTAGTATGCTCAGCTTTTATATAATAACATGTTATATGTACACAGATAATCCATCGGAACAAAATCGGATTTACATACCCAACCTTGGCGGAATGGGAAAAGCAAGCTTGGCACCAGATTTCAGTTACCTAATGATTTTGGAGCTCAAAGACTTCTATAGAAATAAATTCACAACCTTTAGGAAATGTGCACAATCTTGCGAAGAGCTTTGCGATTGTGCATATCAACTCTCTAAAGACTTAGATCCATTTCTTAAATCTGTTGTCAACAAGGCTCAAACCATCAGTAATGTATCAACAGAAGAAATACAGTTTTACATACAAAACTTCGGTGGAGACATACAATCTGAGACATTGTACATAGCCGAAGAACTGCTTGGGATTGGCAACAATATATATCCCCTATATAACAGTATGACTCCAATCATTCACCTAGGCAGCTTTAAAAGGAAGCCTCAGCCAGCACCGGTAATTATTCGTTCTCATCAACTGATGTTATAAGTTTATCATACATTAATACATAGTCCATTCATGGTCCATTCATATTTCTACACTTATGTCGTATTTGCAAATAATAGAGTACAAACATAGAACTAACACTACTTTTAGATCCTGTACTTTAATCCTCAATAATTTCAAACCCTGCATACTAATATCCATAAATTTTTGCCAGGCCAACATGTCAGCCAACTATACTCAGCGACTCAAAATTATTCTTAATACTGTTGTCCAGAAAATTCATGGTGCATCTGCAGTACTTACATCAGAAACAACAGTGACCGGTAATTTCATCACACATATTTCTGGACCAAACTGCAGCGAATACTATAGATCCTCTGCAATTATATCTGAATCTGAGGCTGAGGCGGATGCAATCTATCGGTTCTTAAGATATAGAACAAATATTCTTGGATATAACATAGTGGACATAAACTATCCCACTCTTGCTAATTTAGTCTCAGATATCAACAAATTCAATGAGGAAATAAATGAATTCCTACTCTGCGCAACAAAGGCTGCAAATCTGATACATCAGGTACACAAAGATATCAACAAAATGTATCAAGACCTCATACAACAGATCCCTCTCGCAGAAATTCCGGAGTTAACCACTCCGGTCGAAGATCTGCTCAATTGCACACAGACTTACTCTATAGCTGCAGATCAGGGAATCAATGCCTTCAGACAAAGCAAGGTACTTACCAACTAACTCAGCATTATTAGTTAATAACATGATAAATATACTTATATTACCTATGTGTTAATATATAGGAAGCCTATGAATCTATCATTCTTGACACAAAGTACAGGTCTACACCAACTTACTGAAGTACTCATTACACTAGAAAACCACTAGGTACTTAATTTCATCCGCCTTCATCCTTATACTGCTTGATTTATACTCATGAGCAACTATAATAATTTCAAAGCTTAAATTGCAAAAAGGATTGTGGATTGAGCATCTGATGCTTATGTCAGAACATTTAATTTAAGAAACAATACTGCACCACTTACTGACTTATTATTATTTGCAAAAGTAGAGCTAAAACTGTCAACAGGATGTAGGTCTTACTCTTAAAATGAACAATGGTGCACGTGTGTCAGATCAGGGTTTTTTATTGTTGAAAATATACTTCAATAACATAGATCCATTCCAATGTGTGATGGAGGCTAATTAACTATATTTGCAATATTCTACCAGTGATGCAACTAATTTTGACAATGATGCAGTGACATTTGGTACACAATACAACATGCAACTGTCAGAAAATTCTCCAAATCAGAGACCTGTATATGCTTATTGGAAATTGTTTTTTTTTAAGAGCCAGCATGCTGCAAACATATGTAGAAAGGATTCTAGGAGGCCTTTTTTCTAATCTAAATAAAATAAAAACATGGAGGAACCATAGCATAGGATAAGGTTTAAGGGGTCATCATATCAAAGAATCAGTCACCAATAGAAACGATTCTTACGTATTCCAACCCAACAACCATTGACTAAAATTCCAGTGGTCTGTTGCTGGTGGTATCTCATGTAGAAAATGAGTACAAAACCATAAGATTTGGGAGGATATAAGCACCCATTCAAAATGCATGTATGCACTGAGAAGGAAACGAAAACAGACCACTAGAATGCATGCATTAGCAAGATGAGTAAAATGTAAACTAAGCATCTGTGCATGAAGTAGGTGAGATTTGTTTTGGGCTGCTAAATATCACGTTGTGCCTATTTTTTTCAATCAAGCTGCAAATATAAAAACGCTATGACCATTTAGAAGTTGTCAAGCTGCACAAACTCTTGATAACCAACAATAGGTGTTGAAAGTATTAGAGTGGATGCATCTGTTGTATCAGCTCGTAGAACATCTAGTGATTGACATATGATTTTGAAAGAGCATCTGAATTTACAGGTACAATGGAGGCATACTTCCTCCATTTCTGTTTTACAACCTGGAATGTAAGGCAGGTATCATATGCAAGCTTTGAACTGCACGTCTGCACCTTATCTATTTTACACATCCTAAAAATACCTATCGATTGGTCAAATGGATTATAGGCTAAGGAGAAATAATTACTGTAGGTACGGGTCTCTATTCTAAAAATAGAATGCGCGAATAAACAAAAGAGAGGACAAGAAGCAGTGCATAGCACAGTAGCAGCTTGTTAGATTAAGCAAGAAAGAGGGCAGCACAAAATTGGACAGGTGAAGAGGTCTCACAAATGTTGACTGAAAATTAACAAAAGAGCAGGATGCATATCTGAACTAATAAGGAAAAAACCAGGCAAGAAGGTCCAGCTCGTCCTCAATCGTAACTATACAATCTGCAGTAAAGTGCAAACGCTAAACATAAGCTACATTTAAAAACATCGGCCAAACAACATGCAGACTCATTTGACACCTGGAAAAGGATAGAGAGTTACCCATGGAGCAGGGCATAGACCTGAATTATAGCAAACGTGATCATGCCATGGCACCGCACTGCAGTGATGTTGTTTTGCACCAGCCTATACAATTCAAGATGAATCCACAGAACGATATTGGTTACAAAAATTTGTATGCTCGTATATACATTGGTAAAAAAACAAAACCTCATACTACTCAACCTGCATGTGGAAATAGGTTTCACATTCATTCATGAGCCAAAAGATCAGAGTGAGGCAATCTTCTGTGGGTTGTTGGGCCTACACATAACATGAGCAAGTGAGGTTGTCAATCAATCACTATCCTAGCCAAAAAATGGAGTAAAATTGAGGCCTCAAATGTCGGTCACATGGATGGTTACCATACCTGAGGCTGCCTGAGCTAGAAAGGGCGAGGGCAAGAAGGAAAGGAGGTGGCAGCGTATGTGACCATCGCCGCCGGTTAGGGGAGGAGATGCGATGAAGGGGCTGATGTAGGTCCACGCCACCGCCATTGCAGGGACCACCTAGGCATCTTACACTTGACCTGAGAGCAGAAAGGAGCAAGATTGAACAGATGATTGAAATAGAGGAGCGCTGTCTGAAGTGACAATGAGTATAAAAATGATGAAGATCACATGAAAGTAGAAGCCACATGATCCCTCATATAGATTGGTGTCACCACATTATTTTTAATGGATCATGCATTGACCTTTTGTTTTGTTTCAGTAAGTTATGCCAAAACATCCATTACTGCCAAACCATCTAGATTGTTGTTGCTAAGAAAAGCATGGATGCTTTACTGTTAGTAAATGTGAATGTAAAAAATTTCTTGCAGTAAGAACATGCTCTGAACAGGATTAGTTCGGTGGATCTGAGTTTTTTTTTGCAACTAAAAAGTTTTGAAAGCTTCCATGCACATCTATGATGGTTTCACAACTGAACATATATGATGGCACTTGTTCCAAATCATTTTACAGTGCTCAGAAGTGCCATGGCAGACATGTCATGGCAGAGGTCTCGTGCATGGCAAGCACAAGAAGCAAGGCAGACTCCAATAGAGAAGCAACAAGAGTAACAAAATAACAGAGTACAGACCATAGCAACCTGCATGGTTGCCATGAGGAACACAAGAGACAGCCAGGCAGCCGAGGGGCATCCCAATGAATAAAACAACCAGGTCTTCACTGTGATGCGGCACACGTTGACAAAATTTATGGCAACACATACGACTACTTCTTTTACCCGATGGGGCACACGTATAGAACCTGTATTAATTTCAGAAGTGCTGTAATTTTTAGAAATTCAACTAACCTAATGTGGTCACACTATCTCAAACAAATGTGGCCTATACTATCTACAGTATCTAATAAAGTAACTTTGGATCATTCATTTCAAAGTGAAGTGCACGAAGAATTCCAAATCCCATGCTCTATGCCCCTGTAATGTAAGGAACCTAACCAAATAAAAAATTGCAAAGCATCCCTGCTATCATGCATAAACAACAGCACAACAGAAACA
Organism: Sorghum bicolor; assembly: GCF_000003195.3. NCBI lineage: Eukaryota > Viridiplantae > Streptophyta > Magnoliopsida > Poales > Poaceae > Sorghum > Sorghum bicolor. Next base: position 1,717,052 of record NC_012875.2, on the reverse strand, counting down.
TGTAGGAAGTCACTAAAATAATATAACAAGACCACACCAGTGCTCTCTTGGATCCAAGTAGTGTTTGAAGAGTGAATATAAACAGAACAGTATAATGGGGGATATAGAGGAGGAATCTGAATTGGATGTTACCTGGGCTCCTCAATAAGAACTGAAGCACTCCAATTATACATTTCACAGTTGCATGTGTTGGCCATAAAAACAAATGGAAGTATTAGGCCAAGTAAAATTATAGCTAGAAAAGCAAAGGGAACCATGGCTCAATATGATGTATCATGTGCAACTAAATAAAATTTATTGTAAAATAGAAGAGAAGAGGTAAGGAAAACAAGAAAAGACATGCTAGTCATAGTTACAGTGCCATGGTGGTTATTTATTTTCAGAAGAATTCATACCCTTGCAAACTTATCCACATTTAAGCTTTAACTTACTGAGGCCAGATATCTCATATGTACCTTCATCCCTATAAAGGCAAGGACACCTGTATCTATTTACATAGCACGGCAAAAACATATGTCCTCTCTAAAAAAAAGAAAATATATGAAATCTAAGGACGATGCAATCCATGTCTATAATAGAGGGGCACTGAGTAATTTAACAGGTCTAGATGAAACATAAATTGAGGTAGTAACACAATCAAACGCTAAACTATTAGTAGTAATCAAATATTATGCTTGCACGAATAGTAAAAAGGAAGAACACATAGTGTCAGCCGCCGCCGGTATAATCAAGCCGATGACCACATGGACAGATACGTGGAAGTACAGTATGGAATAAACCCTGAATCAAAAAGAAAGCTGAGAAGCCTAGGGAAATTAGGGTCTGTCCCATCTAGAATGTACCTAGGGTTTCGCTGCCAGGAAGAGCACAGGCACCCCGACCGAAGGAAACATCGAGGAGACAGGGAGGAGGCCGCCGGACCCCCACCTGTGGAGGAGGCCGCTGGACCCCCACCCCTGCCGCCGCGCCGCCTGCAGGCCGTGCCGCTGTGTCGCTCCCGCCACCGCCATGGGAGAAAGGAGAAGGAGGAGGATGAGGAGGAGAAGCAAGAGGAGGAGGAGGAGCAGGAGGCAGAGGAGGGCACCCGTGGCGAGCCGCTCGCGGCCGGCGCCATCGCCGTGTCGTCGCTCCTGGCGTCGGGAAGACGAAGGGAGAGCAAAGAAGGACCGAGGAGGGAGACGAGGAGAGACCGAGAGAGGTTTTGGGATGAAGTGTTTTTTTTTCTACGAGGGGAGTGCAGAGTGATTTTTTTTGGCTGCTACAGTACAGAGGATGACGTGGAGGGGCTGAGACTCCGGAGAATTCCCGGCAGTTCTTATTGAGGAGCCCAGGTAACATCCAATTCAGATTCCTCCTCTATATCCCCCATTATACTGTTCTGTTTATATTCACTCTTCAAACACTACTTGGATCCAAGAGAGCACTGGTGTGGTCTTGTTATATTATTTTAGTGACTTCCTACATGTTTCTGTTGTGCTGTTGTTTATGCATGATAGCAGGGATGCTTTGCAATTTTTTATTTGGTTAGGTTCCTTACATTACAGGGGCATAGAGCATGGGATTTGGAATTCTTCGTGCACTTCACTTTGAAATGAATGATCCAAAGTTACTTTATTAGATACTGTAGATAGTATAGGCCACATTTGTTTGAGATAGTGTGACCACATTAGGTTAGTTGAATTTCTAAAAATTACAGCACTTCTGAAATTAATACAGGTTCTATACTTGTGCCCCATCGGGTAAAAGAAGTAGTCGTATGTGTTGCCATAAATTTTGTCAACGTGTGCCGCATCACAGTGAAGACCTGGTTGTTTTATTTATTGGGATGCCCCTCGGCTGCCTGGCTGTCTCTTGTGTTCCTCATGGCAACCATGCAGGTTGCTATGGTCTGTACTCTGTTATTTTGTTACTCTTGTTGCTTCTCTATTGGAGTCTGCCTTGCTTCTTGTGCTTGCCATGCACGAGACCTCTGCCATGACATGTCTGCCATGGCACTTCTGAGCACTGTAAAATGATTTGGAACAAGTGCCATCATATATGTTCAGTTGTGAAACCATCATAGATGTGCATGGAAGCTTTCAAAACTTTTTAGTTGCAAAAAAAAACTCAGATCCACCGAACTAATCCTGTTCAGAGCATGTTCTTACTGCAAGAAATTTTTTACATTCACATTTACTAACAGTAAAGCATCCATGCTTTTCTTAGCAACAACAATCTAGATGGTTTGGCAGTAATGGATGTTTTGGCATAACTTACTGAAACAAAACAAAAGGTCAATGCATGATCCATTAAAAATAATGTGGTGACACCAATCTATATGAGGGATCATGTGGCTTCTACTTTCATGTGATCTTCATCATTTTTATACTCATTGTCACTTCAGACAGCGCTCCTCTATTTCAATCATCTGTTCAATCTTGCTCCTTTCTGCTCTCAGGTCAAGTGTAAGATGCCTAGGTGGTCCCTGCAATGGCGGTGGCGTGGACCTACATCAGCCCCTTCATCGCATCTCCTCCCCTAACCGGCGGCGATGGTCACATACGCTGCCACCTCCTTTCCTTCTTGCCCTCGCCCTTTCTAGCTCAGGCAGCCTCAGGTATGGTAACCATCCATGTGACCGACATTTGAGGCCTCAATTTTACTCCATTTTTTGGCTAGGATAGTGATTGATTGACAACCTCACTTGCTCATGTTATGTGTAGGCCCAACAACCCACAGAAGATTGCCTCACTCTGATCTTTTGGCTCATGAATGAATGTGAAACCTATTTCCACATGCAGGTTGAGTAGTATGAGGTTTTGTTTTTTTACCAATGTATATACGAGCATACAAATTTTTGTAACCAATATCGTTCTGTGGATTCATCTTGAATTGTATAGGCTGGTGCAAAACAACATCACTGCAGTGCGGTGCCATGGCATGATCACGTTTGCTATAATTCAGGTCTATGCCCTGCTCCATGGGTAACTCTCTATCCTTTTCCAGGTGTCAAATGAGTCTGCATGTTGTTTGGCCGATGTTTTTAAATGTAGCTTATGTTTAGCGTTTGCACTTTACTGCAGATTGTATAGTTACGATTGAGGACGAGCTGGACCTTCTTGCCTGGTTTTTTCCTTATTAGTTCAGATATGCATCCTGCTCTTTTGTTAATTTTCAGTCAACATTTGTGAGACCTCTTCACCTGTCCAATTTTGTGCTGCCCTCTTTCTTGCTTAATCTAACAAGCTGCTACTGTGCTATGCACTGCTTCTTGTCCTCTCTTTTGTTTATTCGCGCATTCTATTTTTAGAATAGAGACCCGTACCTACAGTAATTATTTCTCCTTAGCCTATAATCCATTTGACCAATCGATAGGTATTTTTAGGATGTGTAAAATAGATAAGGTGCAGACGTGCAGTTCAAAGCTTGCATATGATACCTGCCTTACATTCCAGGTTGTAAAACAGAAATGGAGGAAGTATGCCTCCATTGTACCTGTAAATTCAGATGCTCTTTCAAAATCATATGTCAATCACTAGATGTTCTACGAGCTGATACAACAGATGCATCCACTCTAATACTTTCAACACCTATTGTTGGTTATCAAGAGTTTGTGCAGCTTGACAACTTCTAAATGGTCATAGCGTTTTTATATTTGCAGCTTGATTGAAAAAAATAGGCACAACGTGATATTTAGCAGCCCAAAACAAATCTCACCTACTTCATGCATAGATGCTTAGTTTACATTTTACTCATCTTGCTAATGCATGCATTCTAGTGGTCTGTTTTCGTTTCCTTCTCAGTGCATACATGCATTTTGAATGGGTGCTTATATCCTCCCAAATCTTATGGTTTTGTACTCATTTTCTACATGAGATACCACCAGCAACAGACCACTGGAATTTTAGTCAATGGTTGTTGGGTTGGAATACGTAAGAATCGTTTCTATTGGTGACTGATTCTTTGATATGATGACCCCTTAAACCTTATCCTATGCTATGGTTCCTCCATATTTTTATTTTATTTAGATTAGAAAAAAGGCCTCCTAGAATCCTTTCTACATATGTTTGCAGCATGCTGGCTCTTAGAAAAAAAACAATTTCCAATAAGCATATACAGGTCTCTGATTTGGAGAATTTTCTGACAGTTGCATGTTGTATTGTGTACCAAATGTCACTGCATCATTGTCAAAATTAGTTGCATCACTGGTAGAATATTGCAAATATAGTTAATTAGCCTCCATCACGCATTGGAATGGATCTATGTTATTGAAGTATATTTTCAACAATAAAAAACCCTGATCTGACACACGTGCACCATTGTTCATTTTAAGAGTAAGACCTACATCCTGTTGACAGTTTTAGCTCTACTTTTGCAAATAATAATAAGTCAGTAAGTGGTGCAGTATTGTTTCTTAAATTAAATGTTCTGACATAAGCATCAGATGCTCAATCCACAATCCTTTTTGCAATTTAAGCTTTGAAATTATTATAGTTGCTCATGTTTATACTTATTTCATGTACAACCAGGGCAATTTTGGTATCTTATTTTTACTATACGAGCTGATGCTTCGAAGCTTGATAGGTTGCATGTTTCCTCCAATTTTACTATGTCACTTTTATGCTTATTTTAGGTAGAGCAGGGCATATTTTTGTTTAAGAATTTCCATTTCAGTATGTGAGCTCATGCTTTTGTAGCCTGGTTTCACTTCCTATATTTCTTATTTCAGGAAGTTTCTTGTCTTTGATGTCTCATAGGTAAACAGCCAAAGAGTTTTCTTCTATTAGTGATAAAATTTGCTTCATACACACATACTTTGTTGACACCAGATAGAAAAAAATGGACACACAGGGGCAAAAAAAAGCACATGATGCTTAATGATCTATCTATCCCTTTTCATAGTATGATGCCATTACCAACTTCTATAAGTATGTTCTTTGTTCTATTTCTTTCTCCCTGAACTTGCTTTACCTCTGTACGGTCCCCTTAAAAACTCCCCTTTATTTCCTTTGCCACCTCATGCCTCTGATCCTTTGATTTCATTTTCTTTGTGTATGTATTGATTTTATTACACATAAGGTCCATGTTGCCCCATTAAATTCTAAAAAATTTCTCTATTTTTTACGATCGCGTTAACTTTAATCTGTTCGTGTGTTTTTCGGATTTTCTTATATTAGTTTGCTCCCTTTACACAGCAGTACTTTACTTTTTGCTTCCTTAGTTACCATGCCACTGTAAGTGTTGGTTAGTTAGCTTACGATAAATTACTCATCTTGTCCATGGTTTATAGTTTTAAGTAAGTGCCTGTATATATTTGTGCCTAAATTTGTCCATGTATAATGTTTTCATAACTAAGTGCTTGTATGCATTTGTGCCTAAATTTGTCCATGTATAATGTTTCCATAACTACTTATAATGGAGGCACAACCATCTCCTACAGCCCGTGTCTCGGATTGTAGACCATGCAACTTATGACAAATAACACATTCTTTAATTTACTCAGATCTTAATGAGATAAGTCCAGCTACAGAGCTTGGTTATTGATTTGACCCTGTTTTATCTTCTTCATCATTTGATTGTTGCCTCTTCTCTTTGATCCGTCCTATGTGTCTAAAGAAATGCTCATGATGAGTGCGAACTTGACAATTTTCAAACTGATACATACTTGCTAATATATTTTTTGAAAGGTTTCTTTCCGTGCTCTGATTTCTTTAGATAATTTCCCATTCATACAACTAAACCCATTATTTTACAGTGGCTTCCATAAATGTTGCCGGTTTAAAGGTTGAAACTTATGCTGAGAAAATTGTTTGTGTATCTTTTTTGCTCAGATGAAAATTCAACTTTTATGATCTAGGGACTGCATTTTCTTTTTGATGGCTTCAGACTTATCTACATTAGCCCATTTTCAATAATTTTAGGTGGCATATGCCTTTCCTGATCTGTAGTGAGGTCTACCATCACTCCTCAAGGATTCAATATTCACAGGTGGACAAATAGTATATGCACTGACGGATCTGCTTTCTTAGTTCACAAATATTTTGGTTGCCAGTTTATTTCTAAGGTATGGTTGCCTCCTTCTTCATACCTATGTTCATGCTGCCTTCTGTATCATCAAGTCTGATTCAATGAAATTGGTTGCATGGGTGCTCTACAATAGAGTCTATTATCACACATTGAACAAAACCTGCATAAACTGAGACAAACTCTCTCGCTCCCTCATTTTTTCACTCTACAAAATAGCTACCCCACACTTCCTCTATCTATACAAATCCATTTGCCATGTGTTTAAGAAGTTATTATGCACATGAGATTTACAACTTTATGACGCAAAGACACAAAATCTACATAACTGATACTCAAAAGTGAACGTCAGAGACACACAGTCGGCGGCCCCTCTAATTTCAAATGATATCCAATTCTACCTTTGTTAAATTAAATTAGCTAAATAAATTTTGACTTCTTATGCTTTACATGACGTTTTGTCATGAAGCCAATAGTTACGCGAAGCTGACATGGCAAATACCACTGTGTCATTACTAATTTTTAATCCTAACACTTGGCTAACTGTTTGAATGTTAATTGGATATATCCATATGTTACCTCCTCCATAGTTATGCTTAAGCTGTGCTTTCTGGCAAAAAAGAACACAATTAATCAATTCGTTCCATGTTATTTCTTAATTCATTATGTTCCATGCTGCAGGGAGTGATGCCATAGAACAAGATAGTCGCATAATCATTTTGCGACACCCACAAGATTATATTTTGCACGCCAAAAACACCTGTCATCGCCTTACGGGTCCTTTGTACATAGCAAACTCTCCATGAAAAAAAACACCTCGACCTGTTCACAACCTTGTTCATTAGACTCGGTGTTTGTATATTGTGTAGCTACTTTCAAATTTACTTACGGCACTATGTCATATAGTGTCAGTAACTACATACCTATCTGTAAAATATAGTTTCAGTACTCCGTGTAAAATGCATTAGTGTACTACAATTTATCTACTGCAGTTCAAAAAAAACACATGTGCCATATATATATATATATATATATGTATATATATATATATATATATATATTTACAGTCAGCAAACCAAGCAAATAATCGTAATTCTGCAGCAATATATTTCCTAGAACTATAGACATACTGTCTTCACGCACGCGCACGAGGGCGCGCGCCCTCTACTAGTCTTTACAAATTACAACCCCAAGGTCACCTTGCAACGCCCATTCAGAGGGACATGGATTTTTCGCATCGTGTGTGGCCGCACGGCTTATCTGGGCCCTTTGTACACACACGCGGTGGGTGGTGGTGCTAGCCGGAACTCAAGAGATGGCAACGGGTACAAACCCACTGGATACTCTACAGACCCATACCCGTGCCCGTTAAGAAAAGATATGCCCGTTAAAAAACCCATACCCGCCTACGGGTATGAATGGGCGCCCATACCCCACTACTACAGAATGAGGCATTGGTTGATGCCTAAAATGGCCAAAAACCTCGGCCATTTTGCGGCCCGGGGTTAAAGACCCCTTTAACACCGGTTCGTAACACGAACCGGTGCTAAAGGGTCCTGCCCAACGGCTACTGACAGGTGCTGTCGGGGCAGAGACCCTTTAGCACCGGTTCGTATTACAAACCGGTGCTAAAGGGGTCCCTTTAGCACCGGCCAGAGCCCCGGGCCGAGGCAAACCCTTTAGCACCGGTTTGTGTTACAAACCGGTGCTAAAAGGTAACCCTTTAGCACCGGTTTTTGCTCTGAACCGGTGCTAAAGGTCCGGTTTATAGGCCGGCTCCCTCCTCCCCTCTGCCCATTTGAAACCGAGAGCACCATTGTTGTTCTTGGAGCTTCTTCTTGCTTGTTCTTCATTTGTTCTTCATCTCCAACGCCCATCGTTGATCTTCTTCGACTCCGTCATCGTCTCTTCGCGCTTAGAGGTGACTAACTTCAGCCTTTCTTATCTTTTTCATGTTGTTTTTGGCTTGTGATGTTCCCATCATTTTTTAGCTCAAATCCACTTTGTTATTTTGAATCATTCACATGAATTAGTATCCATATATATATATCATATTTCATGGTTGACCTAGTTTTAATATATTTTGCAAGAATGAATTATAGTATATTTTTATGATCATAGAAAGTAGGATAGTTCAAATTAATTGGTTTGTTAATATCACTTGATTTATTTTTATTACTACATATAATGTCCATTGTATCATACATGTTTACTAGTAAATGTGGAATTTATAATTGTTTTAAAATTGAGTATGGATAGTAGATGGCAACCGTGACCGGGTCTTCCGTCTCTCAACGGGTTCAAAAGCGATACCGTCCGGAACTCCCTCTCATTACTTGTGGCAAGTGTGGGCAGAAGATTTTGATGGAGTACAAAGTGTCGAAAGAGGGAGTAAACAAGGGTCGTATATTCTACAAGTGTCCAGATCGTAATGTGAGTTATTTCCAGACATTTGCTTATATATGTGCATATTTTTTTAAATGATATTAATTAAACTTTTGATTCTCTCTTTTAATTTCAGTGGGACGGTACCGGCGGATGTACAGGTTGGTACTGGGAGGAAGAATACATTGAACACATTAAGAAATCTTTTGCACAGGTGGTTGAGGCTGAAGGTGGTGAGGCAGTGAGCCGACGAAAGAAGTTCAATGAAGTTGATCAAGCGAATGATCTATCTATTATAGTTGGGATCGGACGCGAACTAATTATGTTGCTTAAGTGCATTTTAGTTTTATTTTTTTTAATGCTAGTTGCGATTGTATTTGTTGTAGCCAAGCTTTTCTAAATTAATCAACTATGTATCTTAGACATGTTGTGCAATAAGATGAGAAACTATATGTGTGCATGGTTTTCATAATATATATGTTATCTTTAATGCAGATGGTAACACGTAATTGGATGTATAATGCCGATCGGCGCTCCGAAGAGTTCATTAATGGCGTGCACTATTTCTTAAGTGTGGCCGAGTCAAATAAGAGGGACGGTTTCATGTGCTGTCCATGTGCCGTGTGCAAGAATTTGACGGAATATTCTAACTCAAGAACTCTTCATTCACACTTATTAAAGTCTGGTTTCGTACCAAACTATATTTGTTGGACCAAACATGGAGAAAGCGGGATTATAATGGATGAAGGTGAAGAAGAAGAAGAAGAAGAAGAATTGGACCATGCCAATATTATTGCTCAGTACGGTGGCTTCAATGATGTTGCAATGGGGGGAGATAATGAAGAAGAGGTGGCGGCAGAAGATGATCGGGGCGATGATGCTTTTGGTGATGCCATCCGTGATGCACAAAGAGAATGTGAAAGTGATAAAGAGAAAGCCAAGTTCGAGCGCATGCTAGAGGACCACAGGAAATCGCTATATCCCACCGCTGAAGAGGGGCAAAAAAAGCTGGGTACCACACTAGAATTGCTGCAATGGAAGGCAAAGAATGGTACATCTGACAAGGCATTTGGGCAGTTATTGAAGATCATAAAAAAGATGCTTCCGAAAGGCAACGAATTGCCCACCACTACGTATGAAGCAAAACAGGTTGTCTGCCCTTTGGGATTAGAAATCCAGAAGATACACGCATGTCCTAATGACTGCATCCTCTACCGTGGGGAGGAATACGAGAATTTGGATGCATGTCCAGTATGTAAGGCATCACGGTATAAGATTAGACGAGATGATCCTGGCGATGTTGAGGGTGAAGAACGTCATAGGAAGAAAATTCCAGCCAAGGTTATGTGGTATGCTCCTATAATACCACGATTAAAACGTCTGTTCAGAAATAAGGACAATGCAAAGTTGTTGCGGTGGCATAAAGAAGACCGTAAGATAGACAATATGCTGAGACACCCTGCCGATGGATCCCAGTGGAGAGCGATAGACAGAGAATTCTCAGATTTTGCAAATGATGCTAGAAACTTGCGGTTCGCCTTAAGTACAGATGGTATGAATCCTTTCGGTGAGCAGAGCAGTAGTCACAGCACTTGGCCAGTTACTCTATGTATCTACAACCTTCCTCCATGGCTATGCATGAAGCGGAAGTTTATTATGATGCCGGTGCTTATCCAAGGACCGAAGCAACCTGGCAATGACATAGATGTCTACCTTAGGCCATTAGTTGAGGAACTTCAACTTTTATGGAGCAAACCAGGAGTTCGCGTGTGGGATGAGTACAAACAAGAGCACTTTGACCTACGAGCATTGCTGTTTGTAACAATCAATGATTGGCCAGCTCTGAGTAATCTTTCAGGCCAGTCAAACAAGGGATATAATGCATGCACACATTGTTATGAAGACCTTGACTGTGTATTTTTGAAAAAATGTCGAAAGGTCGTGTACCTTGGCCACCGTCGGTTTCTTCCTGTGAACCACCCAGTACGAAAGAAAGGCAAGCATTTTAAAGGCAAGGCAGACCACCGGACCAAACCTCTCAATCGAACCGGGGATGATGTACTCGAAATGGTCAAGGATATAAAAGTGGTATTTGGAAAGGGACGAGGCAGCGAACCTATTCCCAAGGATGCTAAGGGACACGTACCCATGTGGAAGAAGAAATGCATATTTTGGGAGCTACCTTACTGGAATGTCCTAGAGGTCCGCAACGCGATCGACGTGATGCACCTGACAAAGAATCTTTGTGTGAACTTGCTCGGATTCATGGGTGTCTACGGGAAGTCTAAGGATTCACTTGAAGCACGACAAGACTTGCAGCGCATGAAAGAACGAGACAACCTGCATCCAGAAAAGACAGATGATGGACGTCATTACTTAAGCCCTGCTAGCTACACTCTGAGCAAAGAAGAGAAGGAAAGCATGTTTGAATGTCTTAGCAGCATCAAGGTCCCATCTGGATTCTCCTCCAATATCAAGGGAATAATTAATGTGCCAGAAAAGAAATTCCTGAACTTGAAGTCCCATGACTGTCACGTTCTAATGACGCAATTGCTGCCGGTCGTTTTAAGAGGAATTCTACCTCCATACGTACGTCTAGCCACCGTAAAGCTATGTGCATTCCTCAATGCAATTTCTCAGAAGGCAATCAATCCAGAGCAACTAGCTACTCTGCAGAATGATGTCGTTCAATGTCTCGTCAGCTTTGAGTTGGTGTTCCCTCCATCCTTCTTCGATATCATGACACACCTCCTAGTTCATCTGGTCAAAGAGATTCGTATTCTCGGTCCTGTGTTCCTACACAACATGTTCCCCTTCGAGAGATTCATGGGTGTCCTAAAGAAATATGTCCATAGTCGTTCCCGGCTAGAAGGAAGCATTGCCAAGGGCTACGGAACAGAGGAGGTCATAGAGTTCTGTGTTGACTTTATTCCAGACCTTGACCCAATTGGCATTCCTGAATCTCGACACGAGGGCAGACTCAGCGGAAAGGGAACACTTGGGAAGAAAACATATATTGGTACGGGAAACGATTACTTCAATAAAGCACACTACACAGTTCTCCAGAACTCCTCATTGGTGGAACCATATGTTGAGGTACACAAAGATTACCTACGGTCCCAGTGGCCCGGGAAGAATGAAGCTTGGATAATGCGTCAGCACATGGAAACTTTTGGCGATTGGTTGCGCAAAAAATGTCAAGGTGATGAAAACATTGATGAGCAGCTTTATTTGTTGGCCAGGCAACCATCATGGCATGTCCTCACATACAAAGGGTACGAGATAAATGGTAACACATTTTACACAGTTGGCCAAGATAAAAGGAGCACCAACCAAAATAGTGGTGTACGCGTGGATGCCACGGATCCAAATGGGAACAGGCAAACATATTATGGACGCATAGAAGACATATGGGAACTAGTCTATGCAGCTAATTTTAAAGTTCCTTTGTTCCGGTGCCAATGGGTGAAGATGACCGGAGGTGGGGTAACAGTCGACAAGGAGTATGGGATGACAACCGTGGACCTTAACAATAGTGGGTTCAAAGACGAACCATTCGTCCTTGCTGCAGACGTGAGTCAGGTGTTCTATGTCAAAGATATGTCTACGAAACCAAAGAGAGGAAAAAATGATGACCACTCAATCATCAATGAGCCAAAGCGCCACATTGTCCTTTCTGGGAAAAGAAACATTGTCGGAATTGAGGACAAGTCAGACATGTCAGGCGATTACGAAAGGGATGATCGAATTCCGCCCTTCATAGTCAACAAAGACCCAAGCATTCTGTTAAACAATGAGGATACTCCATGGTTACGGCAGGATCATAACCAAGGGTCATACGTCAAGAAGAAGTTCACTGTTGTGTCGGCTTGACTGTTCCATTTGAGACAATCTAGGGTTCGGTCAAAGGGTGTGTTTGTAAAAACCAATGCTTTGACTTTGGTCAAACTTGGTCAAATAGCCCATTTGATGACTTGAAATGAAAAAAGTTTGAATACAAAGTTGTTAGAGATCATCAAAATCTATATTTTATATATTGTCCATTTTTCCATTTGGATAATTTTGAGCCAATTCTAGTTACATTTCTATAAAATCCAAGACGGGTTTCGGTCAAACTTGGTCAAATGACAAACTAAATTACTTCAAATGAAAATATTTTGAATACCAAGTTGTTAGATATCTTCAAGATCTAAACTTTTTATATACACAACTTTTCCATTTGAGAAAATCTAAGTTAACAATACCCACCAATTCTAAGTTCTCACACAAACTATATGAAACTATACGTGTCAATTGTGGATTTTCAACTACACCTTCCCAAAACTTTGTCAAATGCAAAAATGGTCTATATATGAAATGTAGATTTTGATGAGTGGAACAATATTGGTATTCATGACTTTTCCATTCGAGACCATGTAGGGTTCCGAAACCGCTGCGTGGCTATGAGTTCCATGAAAATTCAAAATTCAGTGGTTCAAACTTTTCCAAATGAAAAGTTGACCATTAGACAAAATGTAGAACTTGATGAGTGTAGCAAACTTTGTATTCATGACTGTTCCATTTGGGACAATCTAGGGTTCGGTCAAAGGGTGTGTTCATCAAGATATATATTTTTATATGATTTTTTATTTGATGAAAATTATACCCAAGTAGCATTCCTAGTAATAAATAACAAAAATAAAAAGTTTTACGTCAATATGATGTGAAAATAAATTTCCAGTTCATTGGATATAGTTTTTGTAAATTTATTGGCATAATATATTTTTGCATTAACAAAATACTAAACATTTCTTACAAAATCATTGTAAATTATAAAAATACAATAAGATATTTAAGTTTAAAAATTTTCATGTGTACATTAAAACAAATTACAATATATGTCACTATTTAAAAAACATTATGCAAAATATTTAATTTACTATACAATTTATAATATAAACTGTATATATAAAACAATTGAAAAACCCTAAACTAAAAAAATGGGCCTTTAGCACCGGCCCATAGTGGGAACCGGTGCTAAAGGGTCTGCCTCTATATATGTGCGCAGGAGCCCTGGATCTGAACAGTTCCTTCGTCTTCGTCGAGCCGAGCCCTTCGTCTTCGCCGCCGCCGTTCGTTCGTCGAGCAGAGCGACGCCGCCGCCGTCCACCACCGTCTCCAGCGCCGCCGTCGACCACCGTCGACCACCGTCTGCGCTGCCGCCGCGCGCCGCCGTCCGGCCCCACGTATACACTGCACGCTCTCTCCTAATTAAACCAAGATCATCACTGCATGCGCAGTGTATATATATATATATATATGGCACTACTAGTACTGCTGCGCAGTTTTTATATATATATATATGGGACTCTACAATTTATTTAGTGATTTGCATGTATATATATATATACACTAAAAATAATAATAAAATGCTAGTATATTAAGTATATATATACATAAAAATTATAGAGTATACATGTGATAGTAATGTGAATGCTAGCTAGTATATGTAATAGTTTTAGTATATTATTCTAGCTAACTGCTATAGTATACATGTGTAATGTTTTGAATTGTTATAAATTATAGTATATTTGTAGTATATTAATATTATTCTTGTATTATTTTGTAGTATTATATTTTAGTAAATACTTTATGAATTAGATTTAGATTATTCTAGTCTATTACTTGGCTTAATATATTCTAGTAGTGTTTACCTACCAAATTTATTCTAGTAGTGTTTTGTATATATTATTGTTTGTACTATATTATTCTAGTATTGTTTTTTAGTATATTATTCTAGTGTATTACTTGGCTTAAAAGATTCTAGTATTAATTTTTAGAGCACTCCATTCTAGCTAGTATACATTGTAGTGTTTTGAATTGTTATAAATTATAGTATATTTGTAGTATATTAATATTATTCTTGTATTATTTTGTAGTATTATATTTTAGTATATACTTTATGAATTCTAGTCTATTACTTGGCTTAATATATTCTAATAGTGTTTACCCACCAAATTCTAGTCTAGTAGGGTTTTGTATATATTATTGTTTGTACTATATATTATTCTAGTATTGTTTTTTATTCTAATGTATTACTTGGCTTAAAAGATCCTAGTATTATTTTTAGAGCACTCCAACACTTTCATTTGTAGTAGTATTAGTGTATTTCTTATCTTATATAGAATATATATATATGTATGGTTGCAGACATAGAAATGGCTGATCGTCCTCATGATGATCCTGATTATATGGAAGATGCCATTCAAAATATGATCGACGACGGTAGTCAGTACTTTGCTGATTACCACGACATCATGCAAGGTAATCCTACTTAGCAACAAGAGGGCAATGCCCCTGAGCAACAACTTGTCGTGCAACAAGAAGAAAATACTGGCGAGGTATGTAAATGTAAACATATATAAATAATGCATCTCTTACATTAGGTTTTAGACTTATTACTTGGTTATTAATTTAGTATTTTTGTTTCTATATGTACGTGTAGCCTTCTGGATCGACCTCTACGGGGAGAAGCGTACCTCCACGAGGACCAAAGAAGCCGTTGGAGGGCCGCTATGTAATCTCTGAGTTTGAGATAGCTACAGGCAGACCACTTGGTGAGCATGCAAATAAATATGTTAATCACTGTGGATATCTTGTGAGAGATCAAATACCGATCAGTTGTCGTGAATGGAGAGAGAAGCGAGGTGCTCCTGAGATCAGTTTTGTCTCTGATCGTGACAAGGAGTTAGTTTGGAAAGCCGTCACAGACGTTTTCACCTTCGACACCAACGATGAAGAGTTGAAGGTGCGAATTTATGACTGGACTATGAAGAAGATGGCAGTACTCTTCCAGAATTGGAAGAAGTCTTTGTACAATAAATATGTCAAGAAAAACGAGACTCCAGATTTCAACCTCAAGCAATATGTAAAGCTGAGGGCCTTCTGGGATGACTTTGTGCAGTACAAAACATCAGAAGAGGGCGAGGAACGAGCCAATAGAAACAAAGAGAATGCCAGTAAAAAGGCATACCACCATCATATGGGATCAGGTGGTTATAAGAGTGCTGCTCCCAAGTGGGACCGAATGGAACAGGAGATGCTTGCTAGGGGGGTCACACCCGAGACAATAGCAAAGAATTGGAGCGAGCGCTCCAAGCATTGGTTCTACGGTCATGGGGGAAGCGTGGACCCAGACACCGGGGCGCTAGTTTGGGGCCAAGAAATCTCTAGAGCAGCAGAGAGACTAGTCCGTGCACGTGAGGCGGTTCAGTCTGGTGAGTTCAGGCCTAACAGGGAGAAGGATGAACTCACCTATGCGCTTGAAAATCCTGAGCACGGTGGGCGTACGAGAGGCTATGGGGCAGTTCCGTGGCTGCAATCATTCCAAGCCGATCAAGATACCTACAGAAGCCGCCAGAGAAAGAAGGATGAGGAGGCAGAGCGGATCCGCCGCCTGGAAGCTTTTGTTCTGCAGTCACAAGAGCGCGAGAAAGCTTGTGAAGAATGGATGCAGGCAGAGATTCAAAGGCAAGTGCAAGCAGCACTTAGTCAAATGACGAAAGGGCAAGGTACATCACAGCCTGAGGTCAATGTTAGCCCCCCAGGCCAGTTGAAAAGCAGCTGCGCATCCACGGAAGTACCAACCATTCAGGATGACACGAAGCTACACTTCCCCGTGGATGATGTCACAGAGGCTTTTACTACCTGTGAGCTGCATGTACCAGATGGGAATGCCACCAAAAAGGTGGCTATCGCTGTTGTCAACCCTATCGACCGAACGGGCACTCCAAGAATCCATAATCGACCAGTACCTGGTGGATATGCTAGCGTCTCGGTTGATAGGGTTGAGAAAGGTTGTGGCAATGTGCCACTAGACATAGAAGGGGGAGACGGAGAGAAGACCTTAGGTGAAGCTGAGAAGACATTTATTTGTTGGCGCAAGCGCTTCATAATTATTCCTCAGTATAGGTTTGTGTGTGATTTTACTTCTTATATTATTTATTATGTATTGAAATTTAAAAAAAGTTTACTCACAAAACTTGTAATTGTTTTCTTTGCAGGGACTCCTCCAACCTAAGTCCAGTTCTCTCCCCAGCGCATCATAGTGCTGCGGGCGGTGACAATGCTGGATCTCCTCCAACACCTGCGGCGGCCACACCGACCCCGCCACCGCCTCCACCACGGTCTCCACCTCCTCCACCGAGGTCTCCAACTCCTCCACCGCGTTCTCCAACTCCTCTACCGCGTTCTCCAACGCCAAAAAGATCGGCCCCACCCCCTCCACCGCCTGCACCGCCCTCTCCAAAGAGTGCACGGTCGGTCCCCTCGCCTCCAAAGCGAGGTAGTAAGAAGCGGTCCGTCCAAGAAGGACCGAAGTCATCGGTCCCACCTCCAAAGAAGGCTGCCTCAGCAAAGAGAGCTAAGACGCCAGAAAAATTACCTTACGAAAAGAGTGAAGAGGAGGTAATTGCTACATCTAAAGCTGAGGTCCAACAATTTTTTGATAAAATAAAGGAGGAAAGGAAAAAACGGCTTAACCCAGAAAAGCCGTACTTTTATGTGAAGCCATCGGAACTGAGGCAGAAGGTGGCGGACCATCAAAAGAAGCAACGCGAAGCTCAGAAAAAGCCAGCACTTTCGGACTATGAGCGGTCTCTAGTCAAGTCTTCACAGCCTACTAAGAAGAGAGTAGGAAAGGGGGTCCCACAGCTCGGAGAAGTATCAAAACCGGTGCCCCCTTTGATTGTGCCAAATCAATACGGCTCAAATGAAGACTTGATGCCAAAGAAATCCTTAGCGTTGTCTGAGCTAGACTCGCTTGAGAGTTACTTTGGACAGAGCGGTTTAAATATAGAAGAAATTACCGCCATTCTTGGATGTCATACATTTGAAAAAGCCGAGGTAGTTGATCAATGGAGGGCAAGATATGAACCGGGCAGGAGTCTATTCGACCCTAAGCGTTTACACGAGCTCGGCACACAAATGTTTGCAATAAACAAATGGTGCATTGAGGCGTCTAAAAGGGGAGAGAATTGGATTTCTGTTCGTATTAGACAACATCACTACTTCCGTGGAGATGACCTCATATACGTGCAGTTCGAAGAATTGCACCAATTATGCCACCTCGACGCTCTTGACAAATCTCTTGTCAGCTGCTTTTGTCTGTAAGTATTTTTCCTTTTTATTATACTTCTAACTTCTTTAATTACATGTATATAATCCTTACACACTTAGGATTTGTATGTATATATGCAGGCACCAAATGAGAGAGCTCAGAATGAGAAATGACAATAGTATTGGGTTCGTTGACCCTTATATTGTTTTCAAGGCTCCGCAGGCAGTGTGGACAGCAGATTATGAGACAGAAATCTGCACCAATCTTATGAGGTTCTTTGTAAACCAAAAAGAAAAACAAAAAATACTCTTCCCCTTCAACTTCGAGTGAGTTATATAGTTATTAAGTGCATGCATATTTTATTTTACATTATAGGACTGACCCTATATATGTGTGTGTAAACAGCTTTCACTGGATACTCATGGTCATTGAAATTCCCAAGAACCGATTGATAATCTTTGACTCAATGAGAAAACCACAAGAAAATTATCAACAAATGGTAAACATTATTCAAAGGTACGTAATGTCGATCTCAGCTACAAAAATATCATAATATGACTCTGTAATTATTAGTTCACGATCCACAATGGCTGTGTATAGGGTTTGGGAAAGATTCATTGACCGTGAACATCTCATTGGATGTAAAGCGCCGCTTAACATAATACATCCACAAGTAAGTTCTACTAGCTAACAAACTTTCGCTAACTTTTAGCCTTCTTATTGTCGTGGTTATGAATATTTTTATATATATATACATCGTACAGTGGTGTTTAAGACAAGAAGAAGGGAACAATCTATGTGCATATTACGTGTGCAAATTCATGATGGCACAAGTCAATCAAACACCCACAGAGACGCTCAGAGTACGTTACATGTCTCTTTTCATTATCTCCTGAATTATATTGAATAACTTAGATAACTAATACCTTTTTTATTTATTTCAAATTAAAGACGGAATGGCTGAGGGAAAAGGTCCTACAACAAGACCGAATCAAAGCTATCCAAGAGACGATAGCAGGATTTCTCCGCGACCAAGTGATCAATCCAAACGGCGAGTTTCACTTCAACGGCAACGAAACTCTTATACCAAACAACGATGATCATTTGTATCGTTTGTAGACATTGGGAGAACAAACTCTATGTATATATGTGTTACGAATTTTGTACATATAAAACTATATATATATAAAGCTTTTTACATATCTATTTAATTTTTGATGTGGTCTATTCATTTTATTATAGGCAAAGCTTAACTATTAAGCTTAGCCTATAATTTTCATTTATATATGCTTAATATGCGTGTAATATAAATATATTATTGTATCAGCAAAACATGTATTGAAAAACCTATTATTATATATTATATATAAACAATAAACAGAACCGAAGAAGTGAACTAAAAAAAAAGAAAAAGAAACCCTTTAACACCGGTTGGCCGAACCGGGACTAAAGGGTGGGCCTTTAGTCCCGGAAGGGCAGCACCGGCTCGGGAACCGGGGCAACAGGCCCTTCCCGACCGGTGCTAATGCCCGATCATGCAGCAGTGCCCGTGCCCGAGCGGGTAACGGGTACCCACGGGTTACCCATGCCCGATAAATTGCAGGCTTTGAGCTATCCAATCCTTGCTTCTGTTTGCCTTGATTTATAGAGTGTGTGCAGTTTTGGGTGTCTATGACCGAGCAAGGTGGGACTAATATGCTTGCTGCCAATGAAGCGCTAGCACTGGAGCCTGAAGAACAGGCCATTCCAACAGTTAGGTCCAGGAGGCCTAGCAGGCCCATAAAGGCTCAAAGCTGTTCGGTGGCCTCAGAAGCAAGATGAGAGTAGCAGCTTGTTCTTTTTTGTCTTTCTATTGGTAGTTGGTCCCCGCCCATAAACAAGATAAGGTTTATTGAATATTTTTCTATGCCACAAATTCTAAATATATTAAGTGAATATATAAAATTATTTGCTAATATAAATTAAAGGATTTTGGAACAGGTTTAAAAAACCTATGGGTTTACGGGTTTGGGTACTATATGCCCAGACCCATGCCCATAAACCCATTGGGTTTGACTTTTTGCCCATTAATAAACCCATGGGTAGAGAAATTGACCCATATTCATGCCCTAATGGGGTAAAAACCCGTCGGGTTTCGGGTCCCGGGTACCCGTTGCCATCTTTAGCCGGAACTAGAGAGCCGATCGAGTATGCGGTAGTGATGGCCAAAGCTGAAGGTGCCGAGTGGGTAGCGGCCATGGCCAGAGCTGGAGGTGATGAGGTGTGAGACGATGCCAGCTGGGGCTGCAGGTGTCCAGGTGGGGGACGGGGTGAAGCTACGTTGAAAGTTGTGGGTGCCTAGGCACCTACCAAAATTTGAAAAATTACTATTAGAAACAAAATTTCACCATAGTTATAGATTCAATTTTCACGACTATAAGAGAAAGACACCCTCTCTAATTTGCTGTAGCTTCGCCCCTACTGAGGGTGGCTGCGGGGTGGCTGGTGGCTGAAGCTGCAAGTGACGGGGTAGGGACGTTGTCTGCCAGAGCTGAAGGTGCCAGGGTGGGGAGCGGTAGTGTGGGGACGACAGGCGGTGGCGGCGGCTTCGTATTGGCACAGGAGAGATCGAGAAATATAAAAGATACATCAAAGATGAATTGCTCAGATTGACGGTGGAGCCACACAGGGATGCGGGCGTGCTTTTCCCGCTCCAGAGTAACCGCCTTAATTGGCAAGGGCGTGCCCAAGTGTGATCGTTTGCCGGCCATTTGCCGTCTGGCTACACCCAGCTGGCCAGTCATGCTGTACCCTTCGAGCCTGCAGGCACCGAACATATATATACCTCTGCCATTAGCACGTCGTCGATGGTATAACCGGCGGTCAGCGCATCATGTAGAAACTCCTCCATTGGCACCGCTATAGAGGTAGAGCCACCTCACTCATGTCAAAGGTCCAGAGGAGCTAAACTACTTTATCTAAAAAATCATTAATTGTCAGGGCTCAAGTGCTGACACCTCTATATATTAATTAGTCTGCTAACCAGGCTCTTTCTTTAGTGTCTGCTGTTGACATCGTTTTTGGACACGTACCCAGAGACCAGTAGAGTATAGATCGGCAGATGGAGTAGCGGTAACTAGCCTGCAGAAGAGTTACCGATGAGAATAGTTGCCGATGAAGAGACGATTGAATATGACTAAGTCCAGAGGTGGTGACGTGTTCTTGCCGATGCTCAATATTGGTGTTTGCCGATGACTATGACAGGAATACTGCCGATGACTCTGAAGGGAAGCGTGGAGGTTGCCAATTGATCTGTGGTGGTGTCCCGATCGGTTACGAGGGGGTGGTTCTATGTTTTCCTTAGTTATTTAAAATCGTTTTGTATACGAATTCTGTTTAATTTGGAATTCGAGTCCTAGTCATGTCTGATTGTAGCTCTTTGAGCAGGGTATAAATGTAGACCCTAGGGCCTTGTAATGAGATATCTATCAATCAATCAAACACAAGTTTTTACTCATATTCCAGCATCTACTTTTTCGACGACTTCGTCATATTTTCCTTTTTATTACGAGTTCTTAGGAGTTCGTCGACTTAAGCTCACCGTATTCTCAAGTTCCGTGTGAATATCTCTTGGCCGTGACATCCGGGCGCATCGCTGTTGTCGGGTCCAAAGTATTCGAGTTATCACCTTTGCCGATAGTAAGGTCAAATCGGCTGGCACGCCTTAACGTTTAAATCGGGTATTAGCCCTTTGTGTTTGCAGATCAGCTTTTGCATCAACACATCTTTTGGCACGCCCGGTGGGACAATCTCAAGATCAAGATCAACATGTCGACTACCGAATTCGATTTGGAGAACGTCATCCCCGTGACGGAAGCCGATCTCAGAGATGAGCAGAAGCAAGCTATTGCAAAAGCTATGGAGAATTACAAGCAGCAATGTATGAAGTCCTTCAGTATCAACAGGAGTGGCGAGGTGATCCAGAAGGAAGCACTGCCGGTGCCTCGGCAGGTTACTTTTGAAGCCAATCTTGGTAAACTTCAAGACATGGTTGATAGTGCTATTAACCGTGCCTTGATCAATCAAGCTGGTGTGCTGTCCAATACGGTTTTCAACGTCGTGGCTAGAACTTTCAAAGGAGGACAATTGCCACCAAACTATGTGGGCCCTGTCTATCATCAGCCAGGATCACCAGTTGTCAGGGCTCCATCGGCTCCTACGACCACTGCGGGTACAGAAACTACCGTTCCTCCAAGCACGTTAGGAGTCACTAACGCACAATCTACGCCGATGACAACCAATCCCTCAACGTCAGATGAACAGATCAAGCTTACTACGGATCTATTGGCATCGGCAATGTCGGGGTCAGTTCCTCCCAACTGGTGGGGTTATGGTATGCCCCCAGAGATGATGTTGAAGACTCCTGGAACATCTCAGACGGCTGACACGAGAGACAAGGCTCCTATGGCATCGGCACCTCCAAATTTGCCGATGAATCAGAGTCCCCAGTATACTACAACTACTACTGCAAGACCTTACACTAGGAATTCTCAAGCTCCAATGTTTCAGATGCCTAACGCATCGGCAGATTCGATGCTGACGCAACAGAGGTTCATGACACAACCAGGGTTTGGCAATTCAATGATGATGCCCAATCTTCAGTCATCGGCAGGGTTCATGCCGATGAATGCTAATAATGGATGGATAGGGCAGCTAGTCTTTCCACAGATGCCTCAGCAGAATCATCAGGCTGTTGGATTCCAACAAGGACAGATCCAACCTGGGTTTCAGAATCAAGGATTGATCAACCAGCCGATGAATCTGGGACAGCAGATTGGTGGTCAGATGGTTAATCCCATGTTCCATGCAGATCGTGCGCCTCAGCGACACGTGGAAGCTTACCAGCACGTGCCAGATACACAACCACCCCATCGGCAAGATGCCAATGCTTATTGGGCCGATAAGATTGCTGAAGTAATGAGAGACCAATTTGGGATAAAACCCAAAGTCAACACTTACTCTTATCGGACATCGTATCCTCCTGCATATGATTTAATCCCGCTTCCAAATCGGTACCAGGTGCCGGATTTCACTAAGTTTTCTGGGCAGGATGATACATCGACCATGGAGCATGTCAACAGGTTCATCATCCAGTGTGGGGAAGCTGCTAACAGGGATGAATTGAGGGTTCGATTATTTTCATCATCTTTATCTGGATCGGCTTTCACCTGGTTTATATCATTACCACCTAATTCAGTGATTACTTGGGCCAATCTGGAGAAGCAGTTCCACAAGTACTTCTTTTCTGGAGTCCATGAGAAGAAGATTACCGATTTGGTCAGATTGAAGCAGCGCAATGATGAATCGGTTGAAAGCTTTGTGCAGAGGTTGCGGGAAGTCAAGAACAAATGCTATAGTCTGGTTTTGGACGATCGGGAGCTAGCCGATTTGGCTTTCCAGGGTTTGTTGCCACATATCAGGGACAAATATGCTTCTCAAGAGTTCGAGAGCCTGAGTCACTTGGTCCAGAGGATTTTCGACCAGGATATCAAAACCTTTGAATCTAAGAGAGCTTGGAACAAAAAGGTGTCATTTGTTGACGAGGCAGCAAGCTCAGATTCTGATGAAGAGCCGGTCATCGGCTTGGCAGAGTGGGTGAAGAACAAGAAGCCGATGTCTTGTCCTTTTGGGCATAAAGAGCCAGAGAAGTTCGCATTTGATATCACCAAAGCTGATAGGATATTTGACTTTCTACTTCAGGAAGGTCAGATCAAATTGTCACCCAATCATATAATCCCATCGGCTGAAGAATTAAAGAAGATGAAATACTGCAAGTGGCACAATGCAACTTCTCACAACACTAATGAATGCAAGGTTTTTAGACAACAGCTGCAACCGACTATTGAATCTGGAAGAATCAAATTTGATAGTTCCAAAGCTCAGAAGCCGATGAAGATCGATCAACATCCTTTCCCAACAAATATGTTGGATGCCAAAGAAAAAACCAAGGTCTTGACGTCGGAAGCAGCTGAAAGGAGTGCATCGGTAGATCCTCAGCATCAAATTACTGCTGACGATGCCAAAGGAAAAGGCTTGATCCAAGAGGGAACTAACTCAGGAAGGCCTCCCCGATCTGGTATCGTGATAACTCACAGAAGGCCTCGGGAGACTTGGCAGCAACGCGAGGATCGGTTCCGGCGCCAGCAAGAAGACTATCATCGGGAAGAAGAAAGACGCCGACAGGAGTGGAATCGGCACAAGGATCAGTGGAACTGCCCGTTCTTTATCCATTGCTGGGAGCAGAACATTAAGTTGCCCACTGTTAGAGACTTCCCTAAATGCAATGGTTATGATCGGTATGACAGGTCTGATCAGCGTTATCACGATGATGATCGGTGGTTTAATGGGCCGATTAGGGGGAGAGCGTCAGTTCATGATCGGCTTGGGGGCAGGCTCAGTGTGCATGATAAGCTTGGTGATCGTGTTGAATATTTTCCCAGGAACCAGGAAGAGCTTGAAGAGATGGCTAATGCGCGTGTTTTGGATGAGTTCATATTTTGCAGAGATGCCAATATTCATCGGATGGAGTCAAGGGAACATCGTCGTCCATCGACAAGGCAGTCACCACTTCCCCCATGGTGTCCAGAAGGGTTGACTAAGACATAGAAGAGGAGACTGCAACGCGAAAGACGAGAAGAGCTAAGCAAGGGCGAAAACTCTGGCCAGTCTGGGGATCAGCACCAACCAGATCCTAAGGGGAAAGGGCCATCGGCAGATGTTAACATGGTATTTATGTTGCCGATGGAGTTCCTTGCGCTATCCAGTGATGATGAGGAGTTGGAGTTTTCCGACCAAATTGCTCAGTTGGCTCTGGATCCGATGACAGCTATTTTTGAAAAGCCTGCCGACAATGAAAGGCAGCATCTTAAAGCTCTGTTTGTCAAAGGAAGAGTTGATAGTCAGCCAATGACAAGATATTAATTGATGGTGGGGCTGCTATCAACATCATGTCGTATGCAGTCTATCGGAAGCTTGGGAAAGGAGATCAAGATTTGACCAAGACCGATATGATGCTGAAAGACTTTGAAGGAAATGTGTCTCCGGTTAAGGGGGCAGTTTGCGTCGAGTTGACCATCGGCAGCAAAACCTTGCCGACAACCTTCTTTGTGATCAGTGGAAAAGATGCTTATAACTTGCTGTTGGGGAGAGATTGGATTCACGCTAATTGTTGCATCCCATCTACAATGCACCAGTGCTTGGTTCAGTGGGTAGGTGACAAAATCGAGATTGTCCCAGGGGATTCTTCTTATGTCATTGCATCGGCAGAAGCAGACACCTATGAAAGGACTAGGTGTATCTCGGGAGAAATTTGGGAGAAGGATTTCCTCAAAGTTGCCAATTATGAAATTCCACCGATCCAAGCAGTCAGTTCTGATGAGGAGTTTTAATGGATAGATTCGCCGATGATGGAAAACTAGGCTAGGGATTCACATTGACCCATGATTTGGTAGAAGTAGATATAGGTAGTGGTGATAAGCCTAGACCTACTTTTATTAGTGCTAAGTTAAATTCTGAGTATAAGCGGCAGTTAACTGACTTGTTAAGAGGGTATAAAGATTGCTTTGCTTGGGATTATACTGAGATGCCTGGTTTGGACCGATCGATTGTTGAACATCGGTTACCCATCAAGTCTGGATTTCGGCCACATCAGCAGCCAGCTCGCCGATGTAATCCTAATATTCTTCCTGATATTAAGGCCGAAATAACCAAACTCATTGAAGCTAAATTTATTCGGCAATGTCGGTATGCCGAGTGGATTTCCAATGTTGTTCCAGTCTACAAAAAAATTGGAAGCTTCGGGTTTGCATTGATTTCAGGAATCTTAATAAAGCTACACCGATGGATGGCTACCCAATGCCAGTTGCCGATCTGCTGGTTGATGCTGCGGCTGGGCATCAGATCATCAGCTTTATGGATGGCAATGCAGGGTACAATCAGATATTCATGGCTAAAGAAGATATTCCAAAGACTGCATTTAGATGTCCTCGTCATGTTGGGTTGTTTGAATGGATAGTCATGACCTTTGGTTTGAAAAATGCTAGTGCTACTTATCAGAGGGCTATGAATTTTATTTTTCATGAGTTCATCGGCAAGCTGGTGGAAATTTATATTGATGATGTGGTGGTTAAGTCTGGAGATTTCACAAAGCATCTTGCCGATTTGCGAAAGGTGTTGGAATGCACGAGGAAGCATGGTTTAAAGATGAATCCCAATAAGTGTGCATTTGGTGTATCGGCAGGACAATTCCTTGGGTTCATGGTGCATCAAAGGGGGATTGAAATTAGTAGGAGATCCATTGATACTATCAATAAAATAGTCGCTCCTACCAACAAAACTGAGCTCCAGTCCTTGATCGGCAAGGTAAATTTTATCAGAAGGTTTATATCTAATTTGTCTGGTAAGATTCGTGCTTTTAGTCCTTTGCTCAAGTTGAAAGCTGATCAAGAGTTCATATGGGGGAAAGAGCAACAGTTGGCTTTGGATGAAATCAAGAATTATTTGATAAATCCCCCGGTTCTGATTCCACCTCAGCAAGGAAAGCCCTTCAGATTATATTTATCTACCGATGGGATGGTCATCGGTTCGGCTTTGATTCAAGAGTTTGAAGGAAAGGAGCGTGTAATTTACTACTTAAGCAGGAGACTGGTTGATGCTGAGACTAGGTATTCGGCCATTGAAAAGTTATGTTTATGCCTATATTTCTCGTGTATTAAGTTGAGGCATTATTTGTTATCGGCTGAATGCACTGTTATATGCAAAGATGACGTGGTCCGATATATGCTATCTATGCCGATTATGACTCGTCGGATTGGTAAGTGGATCTTGGCACTGTCGGAATTCGATCTGTGGTACGAATCGTCTAAGGCGGTTAAAGGGCAGGTTATAGCCGATTTTGTGACTCAACATTGTGGCGCAGTGGAGACTTTGGAGATTGTACCTTGGACGCTCTTCTTTGATGGATCCACGTGTGACCGGGGGGCAGGAATCGGCATAGTGTTAATTTCCCCTCGGGGAAGAAAGTATGAGTTTTCCTTGCCGATTGTTGCCACGTCAACGAATAATCAAGCCGAGTATCAAGCTTTGATAAAGAGGTTGGAATTGTTAAGAGAGGTCCATGCTGATGCTGTTGAAGTCTTCGGGGATTCTATGCTGGTTATAAATCAATTGGCTGGAAGCTATGAATGCCGAAGCGAAGTCTTGATAGCTTATTATGAGAAAAATATGCGGCTATTAAAGGAATTCAAAGATTTCCGGTTAGAGCATGTTCCTCGATTGCATAATGAGGAGGCTAATCGGTTGGCTCAGCATGCTTCAGGGTATCAACCTATGGTTAACATGTTATCGACAATCGGTGTCGATGATTGGAGGAAAGAAATCGTTGATTATTTAAAGGATCCATCCAAGAAAGTTGAGAGGCGTGTTCCGTTTCAAGCTACCAAGTATGTGCTCCTCGAGGATGAATTATATTATCGAACCATTGATGGGATTCTTCTCAGGTGCTTAGGTGATGATGAGGCTAAAAGTTTAATGGGAGAAATCCATGAAGGAGTATGTGGAGCACATCAGTGGGCTTTTAAGATGAAGTGGATGATTAGGAGGAATGGGTATTATTGGCCAACCATACTTGAAGATTGCTTTAAATATTTCAAGGGGTGTCAAGAATGTCAGAAATTTGGCAATGTTCAAAGAGCACCCGCATCGGCCATGAATCATATTATCAAACCTTGGCCGTTCCGAGGATGGGCTATTGACTTGATCGGCCAGATTTATCCGCCATCTAACAAAGGACATAAGTTTATCTTGGTTGCCACCGATTATTTCACCAAATGGGTTGAAGCTATTCCTTTGAAGAAAGTTACATCGGCCAATATGATTGATTTTGTGAAGGAGCATATTATTTACTGATTTGGAATTCCTCAAACAATTACTACCGATCAGGGTACTATGTTTACATCAGGGGAGTTTGATGAGTTCGCAATCGGTATGAGAATTAAGGTGTTAAATTCTTCTCCTTATTATGCTCAAGCTAATGGGCAGGCCGAGGCATCTAACAAAGGAATTATTAAACTTATTAAGCGAAAGATTGAGGAGAATCCTAGAAAGTGGCATACATTGTTGAATGAAGCTTTATGGTCATATCGGATGGCTTGTCATGGGTCGACCAAAGTTTCACCTTATCAGTTGGTGTATGGGCATGATGCAGTGCTACCTTGGGAAATTAAAACTGGGTCTAGGCGACTATCTTTTCAAGATCAATTGGCTGCTGATGATTATGCTACTTTGATGACAGACGAGTTGGATGATTTAGCAGGACATCAGTTAAGGGCTTTGGTAAGTATAGAAGAAAATAAGAAGAGAGTTGCCAGATGGTATGATAAGAAGGTAAAGGCTAAGGAGTTTGCCGATGGAGACTTAGTATGGAAATTAATCTTGCCGATCGGGACTCAAAGTTCAAAATTTGGGAAGTGGTCTCCCAATTGGGAGGGTCCCTATCGGATAAATCGATCTGCTCCTGGCAACGCCTATATCTTAGAAACTCTCGAAGGAGTTGAATTTCCCAGAGCATTGAACGGCAAATATTTAAAGAGATATTACCCCAGCATATGGCTTGATGCATGAAAGTTTAAATGCCGATAACATTCCTATCGGTTGAATTAAAAGTGTGTTTGGGGCCGGACTTAATGTTTTAAAAGGATGCCGATAACAGTCCTATCGGCTGGACCAAAATGATTAGAAGAAGGGAGCAAAGAACGCCGCCGATGAAGAGTTCACATATTTAGCAGAGCCTGGATCGTCGATATGGCGCGTAGACGGATCTGATTGGCTTCTTCTATCTCCTTTTTGTCATCATCGGTAGAGCCCTCCACTGGCTTCAGCTTCTTCTTCATCTGCAGTGCTTTGCGGGCTTGGACATTTCGCTCTTGTTCAAGAATCTTGATCGCCTCAGGCAGCTGGCTTTCTTCCTGTTGAGCTTGGGACAAAGCTTCTTCTACCTGTTTGAGTTCTGCCAACAGGGCTTCTCTCTTTGCCGATAGATCAGAGATCTTATGCTTCAGTACATCTCCCAAGGATTTCAGAACGCCGATGCTCTTATGCTTCTCATCTGCAAGGAGTTTCACTTTCATCATCTCCTCTGAGAGCTGAGCGTGAGCAGCTCTATCGGCAAGACGCTGAGCAGCCTTTTGATACTGCAGCTGACGACTCTCTAAATGTGCAGCCTGGAAAAGAACCTCCTCGGCATCGGCAGGGATTTGACCTCTGAGAGCCTTGAATAGGACTTTGGCTAGGTTAGAGTCATCGACCAATTGCGCTGTATCTTGATGGAGGAGGGCTGACAGCTCTGCCAGCTTTGCTTTAATCTCTGCCGATGAGATTCCGATTGCTCGAGAAGAGCTTGCTTTCTCGCCTTCGTCCTCAGAAATCTCGATGGCGAAGGAGAACAGGCTGTCGGGAGAATCCTGTTCTTGAAAGAGAAGATAGAATATGTTATTTTATGATTAAGTACTAATAACAATAAAAGTGAAGATCAGGTAACTTACTTGCTTCACAACTATCTCTCGCCTTTGATTAGTCGAAGCCGATGGAACCACAGGCTGATCGGCTGGGATTGCCGATGAAACTATGCCAGCTGCAAGATTGACAGAAGTTATTAACAAATTGGAAAAAAGTAGGTTTATCGGCAATAAATAAAGAGTATGTTACCTTGGGAAGGTGCGGTACTAGTCTGAATCGAGGAAACTACCGATGCTATGATTAAGCTTGCTGGATCAGCAGTCTGCTCGCGTACATCAGCCGATGTTTCTTCTGGCTGAGGTACTTCTGGTTGAGGTTCTTCTGGCTGAAGTTCTTCTGTTTGGATTTCTTCTTGTGATTGAAGAGGAGACGGTGCTGGTTGTATCTGGGCTTCTGGAGGAGAAGGGGATGATTCTACTGGAATCGGAGACACTGGGGGAGGAGAAGGTGTTACTATTCTCTGACGCTTTGCTTGTAATCTGGTACTCTTGGACCCTTTTCTCTTCGGTTGACTGGACTGGGGGGCATCGGCAGTCGTACTTCTGGTCTTTGCCGATATACCGGTGTGCTGATACAACAGTGAGAAGATTGTGGGTACAAGTGTAATAAGTATAAGAATGGAATCGGTATGAGAACTCGAAAATTTACCTTGAAGGCTTGTGCTAGGGTAGAGGCAGCTATCGATGGGGATATCTTCGCCCGCTTGGTGGTAACTTTCTTGAGACGCACACCTCGATGCATTATGGCAGCCAGGGTTGGAGCGTTGTTGCCGATCAAAGAGATCGGGCCCGATGGAAGGCGCTCAATCGGCTTGCCACTCCTGCTGACCAATGGGGGTGTGTCATCAACCTGCATGTAACAAGGGGAGTAAGATACCGATGAAAAGTGAAAGTGAAAGGATTGAAGCTTCGGTTTAGAGTACTTACAGTATTATCAGGGACTTTGTACTGGGGGTTGATCATGCCACGGTACGTGAGAGCCGATCTATAGAATAGATGATCTTTCCATTCTTCCCACCACTGTTTGTATGTCTGAGTGATGAAGAGAGCTGGAATCCAAGCCGATAAATCTACATCTGTATCGGCATTTGGTGGAAGTTGGGCTACTCTGATCCACTCGAGATGGCTGGTGATAGTTTCCCTTGGCTTTATCACATCAGCATAGCAGAGTGCAATCGGCAGTTGACCGAAAGCTAGTTGACGAGCTAGTGCCGATGGGTTGTAGAACTCATAAGTTAGATTAGAAACTTTCCCACTGCCAAAGAAGTTCACCGGTATAGCTCTAGGAGTGATAATTGCCATCATCACCTCACGATCCTTGTTGAGAGCATCATTGAAGGGGTGGAAAGTCAGAGGGAATCTGGTGTCTGGATCTTCATAGGGCATCCATGCCCGCTGTTCCCTGGTCAAACCCTCATACAGGGTTTGGAAGAATCGGCTGGCCTGGTCTGCGTTGCCACCTGTGCCAGGCAAAACTATGACGGCTTCGCCAAAGTTCAGAGGGGAACGAGTTGCCGATTCTTCTTCATCCAGTTCATAATCCTCGGCTATATCTCTAGGAAAGCGCTGTGCAAAAAGGTCAAACTCAAGGTGCTTGTGCATGTGAAGACTAAGCCACATATTGATGAACCAACAGGGACCCCCTAAGTTGCCGTTGGATTGACCAAGCACTAGTTTTTGGGCTACTTGATGGAGGAGGTCATAATCAGAGCCGAGCAGGTATCGGCCAAGAGGAAATCGGCCACCATTAGCTAACCTTTCTGCTGCCGATAGGTATACAGAAGTTGGTCCTGCCGATCGACCACAGAATACAAACTTATCTAACCACATGTTTAGGAAGGTGGTCTGTTTCTTTATACTGACAGGTCCTGTTCGGCGGTACTTCTGAATATACCCTGACCCACCGCAGATAGCACGGGTTTCTACCTTAGCACTGGGCTTGGTGTCGAACAGGTGGGTGGTATCGGCAGTGGATATGTCTAAACCGGTGAGCATAAGAACATCGACAAGTGTGGGGGAAGCAGGGCCATGGCCAAACACGAAAGCATTAAGTGTATCTGACCAGAAGTATGAGGCAGCTATCAGTAGCGACTCGTTTCCCTCCATATCGGCAAGAGACAATCTAATGCACTGATCTAATTTCCGTTCACCCCATTGGACTTCATTTGAATTACTGACTCTCAGAAACCAATCCTTCCATCCCTTGGTAGGACTGGGCCAGGAACGGAAGGCGTCTTTCCATAGATCTAAAGAAAAATTCTTGGCTCTGAAAGGGATTCTGTAGGGGTTGATCGGTAGGAATAACGATCTTGTCAGCCAAATCCTAGAAATTTTTGGGAACGAAAAGAAGAACAAAAAGAAAAAGGATTCGGTAAGAAAGATTGCGGATGAACAGGGGTACAGTAAAAGTACAGAAAAAGGGCAGTACGCTGACCTCAGGAACGACGAAGTTAATGGCCATCTCCTTGCAGGGGAGAAGATCGAAAACTTGGGAGTTGTTGGAGGAAGTTCTTGTTAGAGTTCTTGGAGCTCTCGAACAGTGCCGCCGCCAGGAAAGCAGAGTTGGGGCTGTAGAATGATGCGATGGAGATGGAGTACCCGAGAAGGAAGTATTTATAGAACAAAACGGGCAAGGGCAAATTTGACTTATCTCTTCGCCGTATCCGTGAAATCCGAGGATACTCAGGTGGATATGGTAACTGTTTGCACGATAATCAAGGGATTGCGCAGGTGATTTGACAGGAAGCGGTCGTGATCTGGAGATATTTCACTGTACGAGATTTCTTGGTCGGTCCATCGGCAGTTCTCTCTAACGGTAATATTGCCGATGGACACATAAAGTGGAGAGATCCGTTTTGGAAGGTTGAGGAATTCGAGGAACCTGCAGGAGAATCGGGCCAAGGTTGTTCAGATTTAAACGGTCGGTTACCAAATTGGGAGAATTAATTGCGGAAAGGTATCATTACTGCAGAGAATTTCGGAGCATTAATGATTTCATACTCTGAAATTGGGGGCATGTGTTGACACCGTTTTTGGACACGTACCCAGAGACCAGTAGAGTATAGATCGGTAGGTGGAGCAGCGGTAACTAGCCTGCAGAAGAGTTACCGATGAGGATAGTTGCCGATGAAGAGACGATTGAATATGACTAAGTCCAGAGGTGGTGACGTGTTCTTGCCGATGCTCAATATTGGTGTTTGCCGATGACTATAACATGAAGACTGCCGATGACTCTGAAGGGAAGCGTGGAGGTTGCCGATTGATCTGTGGCGGTGTCCCGATCGGTTACGAGGGGGTGGTTCTATGTTTTCCTTAGTTATTTAAAATCGTTTTGTATACGGATTCTATTTAATTTGGAATTCTAGTCTTATTCGTGTCTGATTGTAGCTCTTTGAGCATGGTATAAACGTAGACCCTAGGGCCTTGTAATGAGATATCTATCAATCAATCAAACACAAGTTTTTACTCATATTCCAGCATCTACTTTTTCGACGACTTCGTCATATTTTCCTTTTTATTACGAGTTCTTAGGAGTTCGTCGACTTAAGCTCGGTGTATTCTCGAGTTCCGTGTGAATACCTCTTGGCCGTGACATCCGGGCGCATCGCTGTTGTCGGGACCAAAGTATTCGAGTTATCACCTTTGCCGATAGTAAGGTCAAATTGGTTGTCACGCCTTAACGTTTAAATCGGATATTAGCCCTTTGTGTTTGCAGATCAGCTTTTGCATCAACATCTGCATTCTTTATTGTCATCCCTCTTCTCTATACATTTGTGCGGTCCACGGAGCTGTGCTTGTACATATAGGTACACATCCGTTATTGGGTGACGTGAGCAGCAGGGTTGCATGCTGACGGTTGCATGGAAGTCGTCATAGCAGGACTGGGAGCAGTGCTTAGCTCCACCTATAAATACACCCTCCTCCATCACCCTACATATCCTCCTATCTAGCCAAATATGGCCTCCTATCAATCAATAGCACCCGTGCTTTGCATGCTAGCTCTCCTCTTTTATGGAGGAAATGCACTCCACCATGACAGTGTGTTGAAAACCACCCTATACATAAAACAGTCTTTTGCCAAAGATCAAAGAACTTTGGGCGATGGTACCGTCATTATTAACTGGCCCATAAAGGATGGGCCAGGTGCTGCTGCCAATACCATTGGGCATGCAGAGGGCTTGACAACACTAGCAAATGAACCCAGTCATTTCTGGGTAACCATAATGGACATGGTCTTCGACCGAGGGAGGTAATACATATTATTTCGTCTGCTCTTGGAAAAAAAACATTTTCTGGTTTAAACATATATAGGTTCATCAGTTCCATCATTTGTCATTCTTAAGTATTTATATGCAAGAAACCAAGATATGTGATATATATTATTAATGTACTTTTGAGATGGGTCTAAATATATGATATTATGATTGTACTTGTGCGGAAATAGCCATGCGGGATCCTCACTTCAAGTGATGGGGCTTCATGGTTCCAAAAAGGATCTGCCACAGAGTCAGTGGAGTGTTATGGGGGGCACTGGACAACTTACCATGGCGCGGGGTATTATCAAGTACAACATAACCCAAGAAGATAGTTCTAGTAGGACCTTCGAATTATACATATACGTGTACTACACTACCATTCTGGTAAGTGCCAGATGTGTTCTATCGATCTCTTACCATTATCTAAATTAAATATACTATTCAAAATTTTCTCTTTTGTCTTTTTAAATAAAACAGACTATCTACTATCATGATCTGTATGTTGCCATACATCTCAATGCTCGTTTCCTTGATAAGATTAAATAGGCCGATTACTTTCGCAATTTTGCAGCAAAATGCACTGCTAAAACTTATGTCTTAAAACTACAACATGTGTAAGAGTTTTTTTAGATGAGGGAAAATAATACAACATGTGTAATAGTGGTTTTTGCGCAGACTTAAATGAAGCTCCATGAATGGTGAGTGACCGCATCATATGCTTATAAAATTTTAATTTATGCAGGCTTTCGGCGATACTCGTGGTAACCCCTGAGGACAAACTGAGCTTCAGACAAGCACATCGTCTTGTGCATGCATCGAGGCAAAAGGCATCAAGATTACAATCTGTTTTACGCTTGGTTCCAAAATAAATGATCCGCCTGTGTGTTATGAACTACGTACGTACCAAATATTTGTGTTCCGCAAAACGGTCGTTTTAATTTGTTGTGTCATTATGTATGCATGTTCTCCTTATCTTGACAAATCTTATCATCAATATAAAGTATTGTCTTTTGTGGGAAGATGTTTTACCAATTTGTTCGATTTTGCTTGCAATTTAGTCCCATATTACCGACCATCATGTGACCCCAGGCATTCGCCAAGCCACCCATCCAATAGCAATGGAGCAAAAGCCTATATAGCCACAAACCTAATAAACATCGAGCGAACTCTGGTACTATCACTGCTGGAAACGTGCGCTTTGCTAAGGGCCTGAGGCTTTGCCGAGGACCAAATCTCGGGCACTCGGCAAAGACAGTCTTTGCTAAGGGCCAGCCCCACGAGCCCTCGGCAAAGCCTGGCCCTTGGCAAAGAGGCCTCAAACACAGGCTCTCGGCAAATATGCTCTCAGCAAATTTGGCCTGTTGGGTCACAGCGGCCGAGGCCCAGCCGTTAGGCCCTCGACAATTTTTTTTATCGAGTGTTTCAACCAATTTTTTTAGGTCTTTGCCGAGGGTCAGGCTAGCCCTCGACAAAGATTTTTTTATTATTTTTTTATTTTTTGCCTAGTTTTTTTTTGGGGCTACAATACATTATTTTAAATTCAATTTTAAAATTTGGTCCAATTTTGACTTTTTAAATATATTTTTAAAATTTATTTTGTTCGTTTAATTTCTTTGGATATTTCAAATTTGAACTGCAAATGCATGAAATAATAATGTAGTGTTTCGAAAAATGTTATTCATGATATTTGGTGTATGTTGAGTTCCTATCCCGAACTCGCATCAAGTTTCACACATCTTTCTTCGCGTAACATGACGAGCGACTTGCTGGAAAAGTGTTTTCAAATTATATAAAATCCATACGAAGTCCAGAAATCACAAAACATGTTGAGGTGCCATGTCATCGCATGTCTAGGGTGTGGTAAAAAATTGAGAAGTTTTCGAGCAAGTTACGACGTCGGATGTCTAAAACTCAAACATCTCCCTGTGCATGCGGCCACAAGATCCAACTCCTCCATGCGCCACCGTATCTAGGAGAGGCCTCCTCACGCGCATCGCTAACAGATCCGCTATCAAGATCTAGAATCGAGGGAGCCTTCTTTGTGCTTGGCTACCTAGATCTACCACCAAGGGAGCTGCCATGCCCTCCGTCGCCTAGGGGAGCCACAGAGGGAGTAGCCTCCTAGATCTGCCGCTGTGTGCTCCGGCGACTAGATCTTCCGCCAAGGGAGCCGCCACCGAGGGCAGCGCACCTAGTTCCATCGCCCGGGGGCGCAATCCTTGGTCCACCGCTGGGAGAGTATAGGGAGTGGAGGACATCAGAGAGAGAGAGAGAGAGAGAGAGAGAGAGAGAGAGAGAGGAGAGGAGAGGAGGACACCGCGCGTGCACCCTCTGTGCCGAGAGAGGGCAGAAAGAGAGGCGGTTGTGTGAGACAGAGAGCACACAAGGTAGCGTGTTAGCACAAACACGTTTTACTGACACGCATATGTAGTAAGCTTTTATTGTTATAGACATGTGTTGACCTTGCGAGACCCTACCAATGACTTCTAATAGATACGTGTCAGGAAGGCGCATCAGTAATTAATTTATATTACAGACGTGCTTAATTTGGTTGCGGCATCTATAAAGGGATGCGGGTAGATATGTGGGTTTTTTTTGGTAGTGTTGGCTGCACCGATCAGTCAATGGGGGGCGTGCCGTGCACGCACTTACCGGAGTGCAGGACTGGCTCCGTCCAAGGTGTCCGTTGCAAGTCGCATTACTGTGCCCGAACCAAAAAGTCAAGCATGCAGTCCTGCCCGAACCAAAAAGCCTACGGTTACTCACCCTTCGAGCCTGCATTAGCAAGTCGTCGATGGCCAGCGCATCATGCATGTAGAAACTCTCAGCAACTTGGTCGTCTTCCTCGTCGTAACTCATCAGTTCCTCCGATCCAGAAGAGCTAGCCCAAAACCTGGAGACAGAGAAGCTACGACGGACAAAAACTTTACAGTCTGAAACTAAACAAATCCTGGACTACTTTATCCTCCTATCTAGCCAAATATAAATACACCCTCCTCCATCACCCTACATATCCTCCTATCTAGCCAAATATGGCCTCCTGTCACTCAATAGCACCTGTGCTTTGCATGCTAGCTTTCCTGTTTTATGGGGGAAATGCACTCCATGATAGTGTGTTGAAAACCACCTTATACATAAAACAGTCTTTTGTCCAAGATCAAAGGCCTTTGAGCAATGGTACCGTCATTATTAACTGGCCCATAAAGAATGGGCCAGCTGCTGCTGCCAATACCATTGGGCATGCAGAGGGCTTGACAACACTAGCAAATGAACCCAGTCATTTCTGGGTAACCATAATGGACATGGTCTTCGACCAAGGGAGGTAATACATATTATTTTGTCTGCTCTTGGAAAACAAAACATTTTCTAGTTTAAACATATATAGGTTCATCAGTTCCATCATTTGTCATTCTTAAGTATTTATATGCAAGAAACCAAGATATGTGATATATATTATTAGTGTACCTTTGAGATATTTGATGTTATGATTGTACTTGTGCGGAAATAGCCATGCTGGATCCTCACTTCAAGTGATGGGGCTTCATGGTTCCAAAAAGGATCTGCCACAGAGCCAGTGGAGCGTTATGGGGGGGCACTGGACAACATACCATGGCACGGGGTATTATCAACTACAACATAACCCAAGAGGACAGTTCTCGTAGGACCTTCGAATTATACATATACGTGTACTCCACTCCCAGAGATACCATTCTGGTAAGTGCCAGATGCATTTCTATCTATCTATCTCTTGTCGTTTATTTTTAAAAGA
The DNA here is from genome assembly GCF_000003195.3 of Sorghum bicolor. Classification (NCBI taxonomy): domain Eukaryota; kingdom Viridiplantae; phylum Streptophyta; class Magnoliopsida; order Poales; family Poaceae; genus Sorghum; species Sorghum bicolor. Next base: position 1,679,990 of record NC_012875.2, on the reverse strand, counting down.
AAACAGAATACCCACAATCAGGAACTGGATGTGGCCATACATGCATCTCAAATCTTGTTTCCTTGATAAAATTAAATAGGCCGATTACTCTTCGCAATTTTGCACCAACGCACTGCTAAATCTTATGTACGAGTGTAAGAGTGGTTTTAATTTAGCGCAGACATATACGAAGCTCCATGAATGGTGAGTAACCGCATCATGCACTTATAAATTTTTAATTTATATGCAGGCATTGGGCGATACTCGTCATAACCCGTGAGGACAAAATGAGCTTCAGACAAGCACATCGTCTTGTGCATGCGTCGAGGAGGCAAGAAGGCTTACAATCTGTTTTACGCTTGGTCCCAAAATAAATGACCCGCCTTTGTGTTATGAACTACTACATACCAAACATTATTTTGTGTTCCGCAAAACGGTCGTTTTAATTTGTTATGTCATTATGTATGCATGTTCTCCTTGTCTTGACAGATCTTATCATCAATATATATAAAGTATGTCTTTCGTGGGAAGATATGTTTTACCAATTTGTTCGATTGCTTGCAAGTTAGTCCCATGCATCATCTGGCCCCAAGCATTCGCCAAGCCACACCACCCATCCTTTAGCAATGGAGCAAAAGTCTATATAGACACAAACCTATATGTCGAACGAACTCTGGTACGGTAAGAAAATTCGTAAAGCCGAAGCCTACGACGACCATGGCCCATAGTATACCTTGTTGCAGCACCGTACCATATATATACAGTGACAGCACTGTACTATCACGCTATGGCGTCATACATCAGAGGCGCTACGAGCAGACTTGATTTTCCTACTAATGCATCGGCACCGTGTACAATCATGTACGTGCTACGATTACAAGCCAGCAAGGAGGCCACGGAGTCATGCAATTAAGCCACGTACTGGCATGCAAACAAGTCCACTAATATTACATACGTGCGCGCGTTGATCTCGCCAGACTGGTAGTCTCATCGATCGGTGACTTACTACAGACGCTGTAATAGTATTTTTATAGACACGCGTACATAGCCACGTCTGTATTATTGGGGGTGCAAATATAGATTTTTTTAATTATTTTTAGCCCAAATTTGAAATAAAATTTAAATTTGACCCTATTTGAAAAATATTTTCAAATATAGGCCGGCCCCGCCACCATGCATGGCGGGGCAAATGCACAGCACCCCGCCATGCATGGCGGCGGGGTAGGGCCACCACGTGGCGCCCGGCTGACGGGGTGCGCTGACGTGGACCCTGCCATGGATCATGGCGGGTTAGGGGCACCCCGCCATGGATCATAGCGGGTTATGCTCGCGCCCATTTAAGCCAGCCGAGAGCCCACCCCGGCTCATTTCTCTCACTCTCACCCCGAGGGCCTCTCTTCCTCTCCCTCTCTCACACCCGAGCGCCGCTCTTCTTCGGTAACCCTCCCCGTCGTCTTTCACCCCCATTGCCTCTCCCGGCGCCCCTCCCCGCTGCGACCGGCCGTTCCCGGTCCTTTTCCCGGCCACCCCTCGTTTGAAGAAGGTAAAATTTTTATTACTTTACGTTTCTATAGTTTAATTAAGTTCATTTGTTTAGTTATAATATGTTTGGTAAATTTCTTGTTACGTTAGTTTGTTTAGTTATATTTTGTTAGTTTGTTTAGTTATGTGATTTGTGTTGAATTATTTGCGCGTTTTTAGATGGAGGACTCGTATCGTGAGTTGATTTGGCGAAAAAAGGGTCGTCCTAGAGAGTTGTACCCCGACGTGTCTTGCAAGGATGCCCTGTGCCTCCCGAGGAACCTATTCCTAACTGTGACTGTGGACATCCGGCACATGTGAGCCAGTCTAGACATCCGGATACTGCGGCACGTTGCTTCTACACATGTTATAGTTGTAGCGTAAGTCACTGTGCCCTCTGTTTTTCTTATTGGTTTTTGATGTTTTATTCCCAATGAGACAATTGAAACTCTTTTGTAGCCCTACTTCCGGTGTCTTTTCTTCTAATGGATCGACGGGCCGGACAAGTTTGACCCAAGAATTCTGCTTTTCTACCCCGGCGTTGATCATTGCAAACGTGAGTTGTTTACTCGTTGGGTTCCGCCCCCCTAACCCTCCTCCTATATATGACAGAGGAAGAGAAGGCCGTAGCCTCTGCACGGCGGCTCGAGGATCCTCCAAAGTGTCATTGCGGAGAACAAGCCGTGATAAATCCACGGAATGAATAAGAGTTTATTTGTCCTCTGCGGCGTGAAGTAAGTTTTGAGTCAACCTTCAAATGTCAGTTCGTATATTTGTGTTCTACTGTGTTATTTTTGTAGGATCGTGATTTTTGAAAGTGCCGTTTCGCGGAGTGGGTCAATGGTCCAAAGAGCCATTGGCCAGAGCCTGAGAAGGAGGAGGAGGTTCTAGAGTGGGAAGAAGAAGAGGAGGTCTATTGCGCCTCCCGTGATGTGCAAATGTGGTGTTGAAGCTAGCTACGGCCTAGTCCCTTCAGGTCTTGGGATTAGCCACTTCTATGGCCACATGATCAACTATGATGAGGTTTGCTAGGACTGTGCACATTTATTACTACTGTATTCATATATTTGTTTTTGTACGCTAACTTTGTATTCATATATTTCCCGTAACAGAGCACTCAGAAATGCAAATGGGAATCATATGATGATGTGTTTAAGTTCAAGGATGAGTATAAGACAAGAGTAGCAGTTCGTAAGATGAGAGGTTATCCTGCAAACTACGTCACTGATTTCGTGAAGGACTTCGTGAAGGACCATAAGAAGAAAATGCTTGCATGGGCCTAGGAGTTGCGTGTTCGTAACCCTGCGAGTATTGCATGGAAGAAGTGGTCTGAGGAGAGGGAAAAGGAGATAGAGGATTACCAGGCAAGGAAGGCTGAAGAGGATGCAAGGAAGGCTGTGGAGGAGGCTGAGAGAGCTGAGATGCAAGGCTTGAACGATACTATTACCTCATTATGTGCGAGTGAGTCATCCCATTTTTGAAAGTCAAACTTTTTGTTTCTCTGGAATGAACATGTTATTAATTATTTGAATTTTGTACTTACAGAGATTGGATGCACCGGAAGCTGGCAAACAAATGTGGGTCGTGCTAAGTACACGGAGAATAGGATATTAGGGCGGGACGCTGGAGTTGGTGGCACCGCTAGCCGTCCGATTATTGTCGAAGAGGAGGCCGAGGCAGAGGAAGACGACGACACCGGGAGGATAGGCGATCTCCTTCGTCTTGCCGAAGATTTGGGGTACCCTCAGGACGAGCATGACTATGAAATGGGAAGGATAGGTGAGCTACTTCGTCTTGCAGAGGAGGGTGAGGCATCAGGACTGATTCCTATTGGTGCCTTAGAGGAGGGTGACGCTGCATACCACAACTAGAAGACACCGGTCTTCCACTCATGGTGGCCAACAGACATGACCGAGAAAGAGGGACATTTATACTCTCAGGCCGCAGAAGAGGCGGAGGCGGCTTACTACGAGAGACAGGCCAGTGAGGCCAAGGCAGCGAAGGCGAGCATGAGTAAGGAGGTTGTAGTGGACGATTGGGAGTCCAAGGACGAGTTGCTTACGCAGTGGTGCACGCAGTTTGATTGATGTGGTAATGTATGTGAGTGGCTTAGGGATGAGACTTTTGTACTTTGAAACTTGTCATGTAATAATTTGTATTTCGATGTATTTCAATTTGATCGCATGTCGCCAAAGTCCACAGCTATCTGAATGTTTAACTAATATAACAATTTAAAAGGTTTACTAATATGTTTAACTAATATAACACTTAAAAGTTTTGTTACTTGCATGTTTAACAGGTTTACTAGCTAGTTTTTTATGGAACATTTAAAAAGGAATACAGGAAGTAACTTTGAGTAGTGCCATGAAAGGTAAATGGGATTCTGGGCATTTTTTGGCAACCCCGCCATGGCTGGGGCAGGTTAAGGGTACCCCACCATGGCCATGGCGGGGTACCCCTAACCCGCCCCCACCCATGGCGGGGTTACCAAAAACTTCCCAGAACCCCAGCTGCATTGCCTGTGTTTGGTTTCTGTTAACCGATCGTATACGTTCGCAGCTGGTTTGGCAAGACAGAGATATTTACGCAAATAACAAAGATAATAGAGAATGAACAACTAAAATAATTCTCAGGAAATAACAAAGTACATCAGGCAGAGGAGTTTGTTGTCATGATGCCATAATGAAAGCCACCCTCATCATATGCTAATGTCCACTTGGCTTTATTTTCCATCTGGTGATCTAACCATGCCTTGCCCGCTCGGTTCAGCATCTTCTGTAGTTCCGCCATTGTCTCCTTAAACTCGTGTTCCATATGTTTATTACAAAGCTCCTTTAACTTGTCTGCCACCTCCTTCTTCCGTTGACGACACCAGAAATTTGCGGCAAAATGTGTTCACTAGGGGTGGGTGCACTAGGGGTGGGTGCCCATCAATGTGTTCACCGGCAGCATTAAAAATTCCGTGTGACGGTCCGATATCAAACAAATGGTGCGAGAAGGACCAAGGACGTGAAGACGGAGCAGACGCATGAACCATGACCATGAATCATTGTTCTCCCCCTCCGCCAAAGCAAAAGCCAGTGGCACAATCTGGTTCTCAGGGTCTACAGTAGCAGCCATCATCAATGTGCCTCTGTACTTGCCGGTGAGGAATATGCCATCAACTAGAACAACTGGCCGACAATACTGAAATGCATGCTTGCACTGATCAAAATACCAGAACACACGGTACAGAATATGCCTCAACGGGTTCTGAAGATAAAACCCTCCTATGTATATGAACGATCTCATGCCAGGGTTGAAGTGTTGCATTGCACATAAAATGCGTGGAACCCTGTTATAGGCTTCCTCCCAACTACCCCAGCGAATTGCCAGGGCAATTTGCTTTGTCCGCCAAGCCTTTCCATAAGTGACCTCATACCCAACAAAAGTGACTATGGTCTCCTGCAAGAAAAACATCGATACATCGTTGTCCTTATCTACAAGACCCAATATACGGCGAGCAAGGTACCGAGCCATCAACTAGGGATGGTACCGTTTGCCCTTGTTAGTCTAGCATCTGTGGGGCTGCTCCACTGAAGTTACCTTCCACTTCCCATCACTCGACCTTTTCCGTACATTCAACTTCCACGAGCACGGGAACCCTGCCTTGCATACTATTTGGAATTTTACCTCCTTGTCGGAATGTCGAACCGTGTAGGGCCTATGATGATACACAACATAGTCCTGAAGCAACAACTTCATCTCAGACATCGTATTGAAAAGCATTCTCTTCCTGAGTATTAAATTTTGATGGTTGTACAATGATTCCTTACATATCTGCAAACCCGTGTCACAAACTGCCATATGCGACATGCTGACATCCATATAATTTGGAACACCGGTAAAGGGCAAGCGAGCCTCCCTCAGTTGTGTAAGCTCTGCTGATGTATAAGAGGGTGGTGCAACGTAAGGTTCCGCCTCCCTAACCCGGCCCCATCCTTCATATTCCTCTCCATCACTTGGATACCCTGTAGCTAAAGTGCCCTGAGTCTGCATGGCATGAAGTACCTCAAGCGGCACTCCTGAGGGCATGCCACGAACGAGTGCACACATGGCAGGTGAACCTCCTTCCTCATTTTCTAATTCGTCAGAATCCGAGCAAACATCATCACCAATCATTTCATCCTCTACCGCCTTATTCTCCTCCTGTTCAAACTCGTCTACATCAAAATCATTGCTTATATGACCAACTGGAGGAGAATGAACCCGCTCCTGCGTCCAATTACCATCCAAGTCCATACTCTTCATAGTTTGTTGGACCTGCACACCACAATCTCCTTGAGCACCACCGTCGTCGAAGAACGGCTCCTCATTCTCAACATTCTCCAACACCAACTCAGCCATGCCGACATTCGAACCTTGGATGACCCTATTGTATCGGGACCACTCACCTTGGTTGCACAAGTCCATCATCACATAGTGTGCCCTATTCTTTCCAACATCAAACCTACCCTTTAGTGTGAAAGCATCACCAAACTTCAAACTCAAACGGTCACATAGATCGCTAAAACTAGGGGGCATCAAACCATTCCAATTCTTCATACATATCCTCAAACTGACAATCCTCTCTCCTAACACTTCCTCCGTGAAAAACTCTTACACCGTAATCCATTTACAAAACAATTTAAGTACAATCCTCATCAACTAACCAATATGGTACTAATAAATACTAAATAACTAAGTAAAGTACTACCTAATTAAGTTATTAACTATTTTACTAACTAAATTACTATATAACTAATAACTAATTACTAAATAACTAATATCTAAACACACTGCATAACTAATATCGCACTGCATAATATTAAATACACTGCATAACTAACGCACTGCATAATATTAATAACTAATTACTAAATAACTAATATCTAAACACACTGCATAATATTAAATAATAATAACTAATAACTAAATAACTCTAATAATATTAAATAATAATAGTAACTAATAACTAATTACTACATAACTAATTACTAAACAAAGTTTAACTAATAAAAATTGTTAGATAATAATACTAAATAGCTTATAAAAAGAGTTTAAATAAAAAATTACCTTCACCAACGGCGGCCGGCTGGGGCGGGGAGCGGAGGCGGGGCGGGGCGCGAGCGGCGCGGCGCGAGGGCGCGGCACGAGCGCGGGGGCCGTGCGCGGCGGGCGCAGGGGCGGGGGCGCGGCGTGCGCTTGGTGAGGTGTGGTGTGCTCGGGTGGGTCACGGGGCGAAGGGGAAGAGGGATTTTGTCACAGGGCGAACCCCGCCATGATGCGTGGCGGGGATGGGTACCCCGCCGTGATGGGTGGCGGGGTACGCCCCTGCCACGTCATCAGGGCCTCGGGCCCCCCAGGCCACGTGGACGCCCCTACCCCACCACCATGTATGGCGGGATGCAGTGAATTTGCCCCGCCATGCATGGGGGGAGGCCAAACGGCCTAGATTTGCAAATATTTTGCAAACAGGGTTAAATTTGAATTTTGTTTCAAATTTGGGATAAAAATAAAAAAAATCCAAATGTAAGGCTTTTTTTATATAGTGAATTCTACGAGCCACTTCTACACACGTCCACGACTGGCTTGACAACGAGTTGATGAAAAGGCAAGTCAAGATGGATGCACCGTATCGTCTGCACACTATATTACATACGTGTTTTGATCTCGCCAGACTGGTAGTCCCATCGATCGGTGACTTACTATAGACGCGCTTCAGAAAGTCACGTCTGTAATAGTACTATTCGTGGCAAAAAAGATGACTTATTGCAACCATCAACTAAAACAGTTGCGACGGCAATAAAGCACTTTGCAACACAGATCAAATCGTGGCAACAGTGGCCACTGATCGCAACCATCATATAAAAGTGTTGTAATATCATCTTGCTATGGCAACGCCAATTAAACTCCTCACAGCACAAATTAAATCATGGCAATAGTGACAACTTGTTGCAACCATATTCTACAATTTGTTGTGACAATGATTACTTTTTGCAACGATATCAATACTTAAGGCCATGGTACAATTGCATGGCAATATTCACATCTATTGCAACCAAAACTGCAAATGGTTGCGAGAACATCAATTGTTGCAACCAAATATAATTATCGTATGTCGCTATTGGAACTTAGTGTCCACAATAGCACCCACTATCCGTGATTTGCTACTTAATACCAATCCGCTAACAATCTACTATACGCTATTAAGCACTTGGCTCAGGTGTCATTTTTTGCCCGTGGGATGCGCACACACACACGGTCGCGGCGAGGCAGCCTGATGCGGTACTTGCAGGCACGGCGACCGAGCCAGACAGCAGCCAGGGCCAGGCTGGCCTTGTTTAGTTTGTAAAATTTTTGGGTTTTAGCTACTCGAAAGATTCATCTCACAAATTACAGATAAACTGTGCAATTAGTTTTTATTTTTGTCTATATTTAATACTCCATGCATACGACCAAAGATTCGATGTGACGGAAAATTTTGAAAATTTTTGCGAACTAAACAAGGCGGCGCGTCGGGTGCATACGACGCAAAGGAACACAGGCGCCCAATTGCTATGCGTGCAGTACAGCGAGAGCAGGGCATAGACAACGTGAGCCATCATTCATGCCAACAAGCGGGTCTGACCAAGACCTGTCTGGACCCATGATACAGATGGGCCAATTCAGCGATCTAGATGACACACACTTAATTTCAAGTGCTGCCAGCGTATTTTACTCTAAACAACATTACATATATGAACTTTACCGTATACTACTAGGCATCGTAGAAGTAGCTAGCAGACTGACAATGCAATATCACTACTGCTACGTACATCATGGTATTCACAGTTTCTTTCCTTTTATCCTCACCAGTCACTGGCCTATTAATCCACATACTTTCTACACACAGATCAGATCAGAAAATGTTGTTGCATATGCATTCTCCAATTCTCATGCCTTGACCCAACCCTGACACCGGCAGAGACTTGAGTTAGTGTCACCACCCAGCTGGTGGACATACTCGGTGACTGCACGCCGTACACAGGAGTCCCACACCCTGGCTATTTCCTTCAACGATCTAGGTTCTTGGAGATTGTCGAGGGCGAGTCTGAATGCCCGGTCCACCGCCATTGAGATGCTGCTGAACTTGTTCCTGTACGTAGGTGACCCACAGCCACGGAGCATATTTAATAAGATCAGTATTCAGTAAAGCAACAACAGTATGGTGGTGGGAACTAGTACTAAGAGTCTAAGACAAGCATGAACTCACCTGATCCGAGCATCTCCTTCATCATCGACGATCACTGGAGAGCTTCGTGGATAATCGGCAGGGATTGACAGTGTGGTGGGCAACACGAGAGGCTGAAAATTTCCTGACACCCCAAATTTTGATTTGAGGCCTGGCGCAAGGGACACTGCAGTGTATGACAGTTTGATCAGGGTCGTGCCATTGCACGAGGTGATCCCATCTGCTCCATCTTCGCTGGTGATGCTTATCAGGGTATCAATCAGTCTGCTGTTGACAGCTTCGATCTCATCCAGCAGAGCATCCTTGGCATTCTGCAATGGAAAGTTCATAGAGAATTAGAGAACATATAGAACTGAGTCCACAATTTCATGGAAAAAAAAGTAATTTGCTGTAGTGTTACCTGTGGTTTCTGCCTCTTACCACTGTGATATCTGCTAGATGCAGCATCTGATGCATTGAACTCAGATGTCACAGCACTGTCATCTGTGCTGCTGAGTGTTGGTGATTCAGAAGTCGATGTAACAGCATACACACGTTTCATTTTGTTATTGGATCCAATCGATAATGGTACTGAATCCATATCAATGACTGCCGACTTCATCAAATTAAATGAGCTGCGGATCACTGCTGGTGATGAAGAAAGCACCTAAAAAACAAAGCACAAAACTGTCAGTACAATAGTATTCAGAGAATGAATTGTTTTGAAGATGAGCAATATTCAAGGCTCACTGCAGCAATTAGGCGGTCTATGGGCTTCTTGGCTACTGGTGTTTCAGCTCCACGATGCTCCTGATCCTTAGATTGATCAGCTGGTGAGGCTGGCGTCTTGGCCACTGGTGTTTCAGCTCCACTATGCTCCTGATCCTCTGCTTGATCAGCTGATGGGGCTGGCGTCTTGGCCACTGGTGTTTCAGCTCCACTATGCTCCTGATCCTCTGCTTGATCAGCTGATGGGGCTGGCGTCTTGGCCACTGGTGTTTCAGCTCCACCATGCTCCTGATCCCCAGCTTGGTCAGCTGGTGGGGCTGGCGTCTTGGCCACTGGTGTTTCAGCTCCACCATGCTCCTGATCCTCAGCTTGGTCAGCTGGTGGGACTAGCGTCGACAATTTAGTTGTAGTGGCCTGTTTACAGCCATTTACAGCTGCATTGTTGTCATGCAGCAAGAATGAAGAATCGCTGTCAGATGGCAAAGCAGCAGGTACAATCCCTGACTTGATAATGGCTGAAGGTGATACAGGCTTCACCAATGTAGAAGGTGAAGCAGCAGCTTCAAACCCTGTCTTCTCGGCCGATGTCAATGCAGAATTCACTGACACACAGGGTGAACCATCTGCTACAAGACCTTGCTTGGCAATGGGTGATTGTGATCTTGACTTTGGTGACTCATTGGGTGAAGCAACCCAGAACTTGGAAATTGGTGATGGCGTGCAGCATAACTCAACAAAATCATTGGTTAGCGAAGACTGCAATGCTCCAGGAGATTTGTATGAGAAACAAGGGCTTGTTACTCCTGGCGATTGGTTGCTATGGGATTGCTGGCCAGCTAGTGTTGTGACAATGTTTTGCCTCGTTTGGCTGATGCTTTCATGTGGCGGCAGTGGACAGTGCAGATTGCTTTGCTTATTGACAGAAATCTGACTCTGAGCAGGAGATATTGGATGAGAATCCATGTTGGTCTGCCCGCATACCTTCGATGGTGATAGTATCCCAGAAGCCCACCCAGCATTCTGATGATTGTTCCATCCACCAGAATAACTAGTGTCCATCTTCCCCACATTAGCTCCAAGCATTTGATACCTTTGCATATGCATGCCCACCTGCTGTTGAGTGATCCAGAAATGCTCTTGCTGTACTGTCGGCAGCAGGTGCTGGACACAGTCCCAGACATTTTGCCCAAGGAAGTGATTCTGGTGCCCGCTTGGTCGTGCAATTTGCTGTCCTTGCAGCTGTACCGTACTTGCTGGGTGGCATTGTGCAGTGTTGGTAGGCTGCAGTTGCATGGCTGAGGATTGGCTTTCAGTCTGCATAGCTACTGATTGCATGATCTGCTGACTGGACTGAACGCCTGGTGCCACTGGAGCATCTGTTGCAGGCTCAGAGTTGAAATTCTGATAAAGCATTGCCATCATATCAGATGGTCCTTGGTTGACATTACTGTTCATGTTTGACGCAACAGAGCAAGCCGTGTGCTGATCGGGTGATTGAAATGGTGGTGGCCATGAGGGACTAGCCGTCATGGGCACTGGCTGAGGGGTTGTGGTGATCGGGGAACTATTGACTCCCTGAATAGCTTGAACCATGTTAGCCGTCTGCATCATCTGGTGCACCATTTGCATCTTTAGTTTACGGTCTGCAGCACTCTTAGCCTTTAGTTTTGCCTCTTTCTGGCCGAAACTGACCCTGATAGATATCATTTTCATGTAGTCGATCTGACAAACCAAAATATTATATTAAATTAGGCTAGAAGCAAGTGAGGCTGAATCAGTGAAATGCAAACCGAAATAAGATTATGGATTACATAGCATTTCTTTCTTGCGAGTGGGGGCATGATGTTAATCAGCAGAAGCATGTAAACAAATGCAGAACAAACTAGCCAGAAAATCTGAAACCAAAGCACATTGTGTCCGTGGTACTGGATTAGTAGATTGGTGTAAGTGAGGATGAAGTTAGTAAGGCACCATGTCTGTTGCTTTCTTGAATGTGGCCTCCTCGAAATCAGCTACGTATTGGTCAAGCCCCTCCGGAGGTGATCTGCCCTTGTCCAGAGCCCTGCATAATCCAGCCATTGTCTCCTCTCTGAACACAGAAAGAAGAACAAGAAAAGGCTGTTAAATTCATAGTCGATACATATATGCTAGATGCAGCAGCAAACATAGCAAGGTTGCACGTATATATATAGAACAATAGAACTTTATAAAGTAATTGTGTGTGTGTATATATTTCCCTGAATCTGGGACCCAGAAATTGGACGCAATGGCTACAGCATCTTGACAAGCAATGAACTAAATACATACAGATAGTAAACTATCCCTATCAGAAGTTGAGAAGAAAATCCGACCGGGTGGATTATATCAATTTAACAGATGAAGAAATAGCCAATCGCATCGCTAGGCGATTGAATTGAACACGCATCGCATCGATCCTTCTTCGCGGATTTCGCCCAGGAGACAGGAGTTGAACCCTAAAAAAACCCCCCCTAAACACCAGATCGAACAAACAATCGCGGCAGTAGAGTACGTCAATCGCGCTCCCACAAACACCCCCAACAACAACAAACCCCCCGAAAACACCAGATCGAAAAAAAAACCCGCGGCAGCACGTTGAATCGATCACGCTCTCCCCGAAACACCAGATCGAAACAACTGCGGGGGCAGGGGCAGTAGTACGAGCGCGATCGACGTGGGGTTGATGGTTGGGGGGAAGAAGAAGAAGAAGAAGAACACGGACGGATAGATGGGAAGAGTAGACGATGGATCGATCGACAACGTACAGCTGTTTGACCACGAGAGGGCGCAGTTCGGGGTCCGCCTCATCCTGCCACCGGACGCTGCCGCTTCCGCCGCCGCCGCTGCTGCTGCTGACGTCCGCCATGGCGCGTGTCCGTCCGGACCGAGGTCAGCCGAAATTTTCAGAAAGGGAAACGATGGCGCGCGCGAACCGAGGTTGCTTGGCTTTGTTTTTGGTTATTTATTTATTTATATGACGGGGGAGGATCGGAAGAGGGTGCCGACTCGGAATCGTGTGAAGTTGGCTGCGACAAGCGGGTGCCTCTCGTCGGCAAAAAAAAAAAAAAAAAAAAAAAAAGTGGGTACCATAGGAGATTGCTTTTTTTTTTCATCTTCATATTTATTTGTGACTTAACAAACTCTCTCATTTTGGCAAACCAATTATACAAAATGGTTGGGGATGCTCTAAGTCCTTGTTTGGTTCTCAAAAATTTTTGTTTTGGGATATTGTAGCACTTTCGTTTTTATTTAACAATTACTGTCTAATCATAGATTAACTAGGCTCAAAAGATTTATCTTACGATTTATCTATATTTAATGCTCTATACATATGCCGCAAGATTCGATATGACGGAGAATATTGAAAAAATTTTAGCTACTTTTCAGGAAGAGCATCTCCAAGAGACTAGCTAAAATTATATTCTAAATTACAAGATTTAGCCATTATGTAAAATAAAAAACTTACTCAAAGCATAGAGTTCCACAACAGCCTTTGTATAAGATAGCTAGTGAGGACGACATGCTATATATGACAAGCGAAAGTTTAGGAATAGCAAACTTGCTATTTTAGCAAACCAGATAACACATCTGTTGGAGTTTAACTTTTGCTTTAAAAATGTAAAAATAGCCTAGACAATATGGATAGCATATCTGTTGGAGTTGCTCTCTATGCTCGATCGTTTTCCTAAAAAAGAAAAAAAACAATAAAACGTAGGAGTGGAGGGAGGTTGGGAAGAAAAAACTTCACCTAGTCGGAGCAGGCATTTTTTTAGAACCAATTTGGAACAAAAAAAAAAAGTCACATGTGCATGCCCTTTTTAATTACGTCTTTTTTTCCTGCCCTCCTACATTGTTTTAAGGTCGAGCCATAGCCACTTTGCATTGCGTCAATCTTGCGGTTGACGATAAGTAGCCCTGAAAACAGATAGATAATTACTCCAATGAGACAAATTATGTTTCCTTATCCAATTTCCTTGGTTTCAAGCCGACCAACTTATCTTTTCTATAAAACTTAAAATTTGTAATTTATTTTACATCGGCTATGATATCATAATATAACTCAGTGTTGTCATTAATATGACAATGTCTTATTAAATCTATATCTATATCTATACCTAATAATAAATTGTAAAAATTTCAGTTTGCCCTATCCGCCTTCTTGTGTCACGCGGAATCCCTGCTTCATCGCTCTTGGAAGAGAAAAAAGAGAATAGAAGCTTTTCTGAGGTTTCCAATGCAAAATTTCTTGATACATTAATAATTATTGACATTACATATAAGAGCACATTGAGAATAAAGAAAATATAAAGACCTAGGTGCAAAGTGTTTGTCCTATTAGTTTATTTTTCTTTTATTCTTTAAATCGGCTAAATTGATAAATACGTAGTAATTCATAGAAAAAATCTAAAAATTACAAAACAAATTTTATTATCCATGCAGTAATAAAAAAATATCAAAAATTTTAGTACATTTTTTGCTAGAGATGCTTGCCTATGCTTTTTAGTGCAAAGTTGAAATTGTAGTTATCTTACTCCAATTATTATAAAAATTTTATGGTAGCCTATTTAATGTGATGCTTGATTTGTGGTAAACGTTTTAGCACAATTCCTGCATATCTCACTGATTTACTAATTTACCTAGATTTATGCTTGCTAAATAGTTTAAAATCAATTTAAGTATGTAAAAATAAAAAAAGATGCTTCCACTACCTTTGCACGATGTGTTGTTATGTCATTTGAACACTTCACAAGCCCATATGTTCATAATCTACATACATCTAACTGATATATCATATTTCATAGGAATCCTAATCTAAATAAAAAATAAAGCTAGCAACAAACTTCTCATGTTTTAATATAATACTAAGGTATATTAAGAGGTAATATTAGAGTAAGATAAGGTTTATCTAATTTTTATTTTTATTATTAAATAAATGTTTTCAAGCTATATATTATTGTAAATATTAACTATCTAATACCATAGATGTCATGGTTATCAATAAAATAAATTATCGACCTTAAATTTTATAAAAAGAATAAATATAAATAGATATGTAATATTATGTCATCACTTTCTATAACCATTTGATGTTTTTCTCCTGTTGCAACGCACGGGCATAAAATAATTTCTTAACAAGAAACCATGTTTCTTAAAAAGATGATCTACACTAAGAGGGTGTTTAGTTCGCCATAGAATCCAAAATGCAAAATGTCAACTACTTTGGAGTGATGAAATGTAAAATGTCAAAATTTTTAGCATCATGTTTAGTTTCATCTAAAATGCAGAATTTATTACCCTCATGAGAGCGGTGGCACGGACCGTGACCGAGCAGATCGAGGATGTGTGTTCCAACCAGAGTTTGTGTTTGCCTTGGTTCGGTGGCGCAGACCGTGACCGAGTAGATCCAGGATGCGTGATTTCCTCGGAGCAGTTCGATCGGAAAAGAGGCAGGGTGAAGCAGGGCAACGTGTGATGGTTGCTGGGTAGAGTCTCCGCTGACGGAGGGGCAGAAGAATCAGGGCAGATTGAAATTTTGGCAATTTATTATTAGGTATATATTTATTTATATATTTGTTCTTCGCGCAGGGGGACATGTTTATTGATTAGGTTTTATTCATATGACACATCGGCCTTTTTGGAGGCGGGCCTTATAGGTGACTCAAAATGGCAATGGGTACCCGAAACCCGAGTACCCGACGGGTTTTACCCGATAAGGACGTGGGTATGGAATGGATTTTGTACCCGCGGGTACGTTGTTGGGTGAAATTCTTTACCCATCGGGTATGGCGGGTACAGGTGTGGAATAGTAGTACCCATACCCGCGTACCCGTGGGTAAGAAATACCCGCAAAATGAGTAAGCAACCTAAGCAATTTAGCCCATATAACCCATGAACTGATTGACTGAACGTGGAAAGTGTTGAGCGGCTGGTGTGCTACTAGTGCAACTATTAATTTGCTGGAAGTTGTTATGTTTAATTTTCTATAAGTTGTGATATTTAACTTGCTGAAAGTTGTTATATTTCTATTGAACTCGGGTATATTTTCGGGTATGGAATACCCGTCGGGTAAGAATTACCCGTCGGGTGCGGGTACGAAATGAATTTCTTACTTGTCTGCTTTCGCGGGTAACCCGATGGAATAGATTTTGACCTGGCGGGTGCGGGTACGGGTGGCAAGTACCCATCGGGTACGTACCCGTTGCCATTCCTATAGGTGACTGCCTCAGCTAATGTATTAAATGGGGTGATTGTGTTAGGACAACTGGATCAGTAAATAGGCATTAACCGATGCGGTTTTGCTACGTTGTCCGCGTCGATTAAGCATTAACCGAGGCGGTTGTTGGGTCGGCTGTGCTATCATGAATAATCGAGGCAGGCAACTGGCCCAACCGCCTTGGAGGCCTTTTTTCAAACGCATCAGTTAAGAGTTTTTATGTAGTAGTAATTTCACCAAAAGATGCTTCAAAACACAGATTTTTTGGGTTTGGAACAAGATAGATAGGTGCTGGACTTCAAGCCATGTTTTCAAAAAATCTCCAAGGATCACAAACTCTCAGAAAAACATGCCCAACAATCATCCAAAGGAGAAGTTTTAGATTTGTGAGAAGAGAAAAAGTAAAGAACGAATTTGATCTCTTGATTACTTCATGATGTAAGATTAGAAGCCACTCCTAGCAGATCTCAAAGCTTGGATGGAGAAAAGCTCAATCCCCTAGATAAGTTGGTTAGATGGCTCTAGTTTTGTCCTCAAGTCTTGTGCTCGACTCTCCATGGGAGCACATGTTAGGTTGGGGTTTAATACACAGGGGACCTCTGTTCCGTAGTCTTCCTTTCAAAAAAGAACCACTCCTCTGTACCTCTCTTCCTTGACACGGGGTGCCTGCTGCTGGGGCTCCAATTTGGACTGATGTTTGTTGTGACAAGTGGGTGCCTGTGCTTGGTTAATTATCCTCGAGTCCGATCCCAACGACTAACTATTCTCAATCATTTTTTCCTCCTCAGAGTAGAACACCCATGCAAGAATTTCAAGATTTACCTCGAGCAAAACCTCTTAGTAGTGTATATATGACCCAAGTCTAGTGTAATCAAAATAATATTTGTATCATTATTGCAATTGTATTGTGAAAAATGCAGTATCACTACAGGCATGTCCAAATTGTTGCAGATACGAAAACAACTAGCAGTGATGATGGTGACAACACCGCCAAAAATACCATAATGGTGGTGATGTACAATACAACACCATCGGATCAGATCAAATGCAAGGCGGTGATGGACAGGACTTCACCACCACATAGTATGATAGATCGATGTTGATATCACCATCAACACCATCGGGTCTTATAGTGACTGGTTGTACTGGTACCCACATTAAAGCTAGATCATAACATGGGCCAATGTTGATGTCTTGTTCATCACCGCTGGATGGTATGCTCAACCAATGTTGTTGTCTCCATCATTAGCATCAGATCATCATAAAATTGGTGGTGGTACGTGACCAACTACTGCTAGATTGAGCTCTAACATGGTAGTGAAGATAATCAATAGCATTGTCATATTGTATGTTGATCTGTTGTGATGAACAATACCACCAATGGCCTCGCAACCGGCGCTGATCACATAGGATATCACCAACGACATTCACCAATGACAGCCTAAACCATCGGTGAAGGGGGGTTTGGAATCGACGGTGATGAACTTTCTGTATTAGTGACACCACACAAGGTTGCTAGCTAAATATGCTAATTAGAGAGCTACTAACAAGAGCAACTAAACTAGTTACTACTACAACTACAACTACACTATTGTAGCTTGTTGCACATGTAATTAATAGATACAAGCAATAGATAAGAAAGAAATGAGCAAGTATCATAGCTTATACCAAACAAACCGGGCAATAGATGAATACAAGACTTATCCCTGAGGTTCAGTTCCTTGAAAGCAAACTATGTCCTTGTGTGGTGAGTCCCCAAGTGATGATTCGCATGCTAACTAGCATGATAAGCTAGACCCACAACTTAGGTGCCGCAAGAATCAACCATGTTTTGTACTCCAACTAGCCATGAGCATTTCACTAGAGTTTCTCTTTGCAATCTCCCCTGGATACGAGCACAGGAGCCTGTTACAAAAGCTTGATTGAAAGCGGCAACAATCACCAATAGCCTCTCAACGATCCCACCAACTCCAAGCTGGCTAGGTGATGACAATCACCAAGACATGATCTCCAACAACTGACATGCTCAACTAGTGCCATGAGATGCAAAAGCACTAGAAGCTATCCAATCTCACCCAAACATGAATCGAAGTGATGCAAGTGAGTTGAGTGTGTTGCTAAGCTCCTAAAGGATGTGCACAAGTGCTAGGAGTGCCAAGAGAGTGACCAAGGTGGCCACATCATCTTTTTATAGCTCTATTTACAATCCAACTGTTACTCTCTTTACTCAACTACTGCAGGGCGCACCAAAAATGTCCAGTCCTGCACCAGATGGCCCTAACGTCTAGTTTCCAATGTCTGGAAAACTAGCCATTCGCACTATTGCAAATCCAGTGGCGCTGCCTAATGCACACTAGATAGCTCCGGGGAGTGCAATTACCGAAGGGACAAAACTTACATCTTCACTGGTAGAATGTCGGGTGCAACATCCTGTGCCACATCAGACTAGGTTTGATTCCCTACACTCTGACACAATCTGCACCGGATGTGTTTGGTGATGCAGATCCACACTGCACACCAGAACCGAAGGTGCAAAGCTGAACTTCGTCTCAGGTCACTGCAATGTTATTGAGCTCCAATGCACACCTATGGTGGCTTGTTATTGAGCTCCAATGCACACCTATGGTGGCGCACCGAACAGCTCCAAGTATAGAGAGTGTTCTAGCATCTCTTATCACCCTTAAGCTTGCCAACTCCCAATTTTTTTGCCAAACATCTAAGCGCTTGAGTTAGCATTTTTCAAAGACGAGTTTTCAAACCGCTTGTAACTCACCGTAGTTCTAATACAAAATGCATGTAAATCAACATCTAGTGGCACTAGATAACAGTGTTTGCTACTTTGAGGTCCCCACTCAGTAGTATGGCTATATATCCTTAATCCACACACTCTATTGCGTCTTGGTTGGCAAAACAAAATCTCTATCTTGTATCTTTGCCTTGATTACCATAGGGTTCTTTTTTTCTCTTTCTTCTTTTTCCAAGTGTGAGCTTACTCCAATTGAATTAATCATCCTTCATCCATCTGCAAGCCTTGATCACCACCTTAGTGTGGACTTAAACAACACTTAGCAATAAGGCTTTTACCACGCCCGGGACTAAACACCTATAAATCTCATGAATAATTTTAGTTCCTTAACCATGTTGTCATTTAATCCACCAAAATATACTTAGGATCCAGATGCACTTTCACTTCTAATACCGAATCTTTTGAGGAAAAAGGTTTGACAGTGTCGACCTAGGCCACAACACACAACACCTTAGGGACCCCCACGCGCATCCTTATCATGGTAAAAGCCAACCCTATCATGCTCTCTCCCCAACACGTAAACATGTCTGTAGGTTTAAGCATGAAAGAAATTAGTGTGTGGATTAGTGCTTGCTTTGTCATGTCACCATCTGTAATTATGTGTAGACAAAAATTCGAATGATCTTGCTCTGCACGGAGATGTTGTTTGAGCCTGTATTATCTCGGTATGAGTTGGTGAAGGTAAAATCTGTGCAGCCAGAATGAGCTACTAAGGTATGTTGGCCAAAGATACAGATGCTTCTGAAGAACCCCAAACTATTGTGCCTTAATTAAATGACAACAGACACACTGAATCTTTTTGGAATGTGGACGCAAACCGAAGTTTGATCTGTATTCAGTAAGTCCTTCCGATCCATTGTCTAAGCAGAACTGTATAATTCTCGAACTTGACGATGTCAGAGTGAGTTGGTAACTCATGGTATTGCCAATGTCCATAGAGTTCAGGATACTATGGGTTGAATATGAAGCCAGAAGCCATCTAGTAGTTCTTATAATTTTCTTTTCTGTTTTTCCTTTTTTTTTATTATGCAAACGTGGTGCTCTTGAGTCCTAGGATAATTGTGCAAATGATAGACTAATTGTGTGAGGGAACAGAGAAGAGTGTTACAGATTTACTTTGTGACTGAGATGGCGACAAGTAAATCTTGATGCGAGCAGAGATAAATTATCAGCATATCAAATTACGGACAATCTAAAAAGCCATATAGCTTTATCATCTCCATGTACCCATTACCTTACATCTTCTGAAGAACAAAGTCTCCGCTTACCTCATCATACATGATTTGAACAATTCAACTTAATCTGTACTTTTAAATTTTCTACAAACTTCACTTGCAATGCTGCAAGATATTGTAAAGCACTCTCGAGAGAAATTATCAGACTATTTTCCCTAACTGCTCCCCTGTGATGTCTGCAGGGTTGACATTTTATCCCAGGAACTAAGAGCCCATTTTTTTGCAGAGTGTACGCACCGCACACAGATATACCACAACAACTTAGGCTGAGTAAGGTGTGCTTACAAGAGGAGCATAACTATAACTTTTGGTATAAATACGGAGATGTCTTCTTTAGAACTCTGCTACAGCCATGGAATACCTGCTTTGCAACGGTTTTGGATGGCGGAGCATGTAAATCGACGACTGTTTGGACTAGTGCTGTACTCTCCATCCCAAATTACAAGACATTCTCAAGTTTGACCAAAATTATATAATAAGATAATAATATTTATGGTGGAATTTTATAGTGCTTGGAAATAATGAGAGCCATCCATTTAGTTAAATCAGATGGTTAAGAAATAGAAGGAACCTACTCAGAGGAACTTAAGTTGTGGGCCGGAACTAAAATCTAATGGGCTCGGAACTGACTTTAGATAAATTGTGGAGGTTAGAATGGTACTTTTGCGTGGATCCAAAAAGCTGTCTTCCTTAACGCAAATGCCGGCTATGTCGGACTGCATTGACTCACCACCTACAAGCTTACGCGCGGACGCAAGCGCTGGCTGTTGACCGCTACCTCCGTCGGTTTGGCCATAGGCGGGCCAGAGCTCAGTAAGAGAGGCATGGTGGCACCATTGGGTCTCGGCGTGGCCGTGGCTATGGTGGCAATGGTGATGGGACGCGGCCATGTGCGAGGAAGGCGCAACACGCCGGCTCAGACGAGCACGGGACCGGACATAGGTAACACAACTGCTTTCTGGGTTACACACTTACACAAAGGAGTACAAAGTTGGCTGCAGATGTATGAATCGTGGAGGTCAAACAAGTGCAGGCTGGTGACAGATCGGAAGCAGCAGCTAGCAGATCGGTGATGGGAGGAGGAAGGAAGGCTACCGAGCCCCTCCCGGCAAGCGGATGACCTGCAGAGACTGCCAAGCCCAAGCAGATGGTTGGTGCAGAGCTCGTGAAGGTGGCCGGCGGTGATCCCATATGGTGGCCCATACAAACGGTCGGTGGCGAGCTCCTCCAAATAGCCGGTGGTGATCCCACAACGGTCGGGCGCGCGCTGGCACCGATGAGGCGGCAGCGAGCCCTTCTCCATATCGATGCGGCTTTCAGTTTGTCAGAGAGAGAAAGAAGACGTGGGGGCAACTCAGAATACACTAGAATGACCCAATTACCCCTAATTACTTTTAACTAACGAAGAAATTCCACAAGGAGGAACCACAGATTCTTCCCAAGCACCGTAACAAACCTCTTATTTATTATTATTAGATTCTTCATTAATTAATTTTCATAGTATATCTATTTGGTATCATAAATCTCTGTAATTCTCTCTATAATTATGGTCACATTTGAGATGATTTGACTCTCTAAGATGGATTCTTGGAACATCTTATAATTTTGAATTGAGGGAGTAGTATATTATTACTTTGCAACCGCCAAGTGAGCTTCTGAAATGTGAACACACCATATATATATATATATATTTACAAAATTTTTAAGATTCTTTGTTATGCATGGATTATTAAATAGATAAAAAATAACTAATTGCATAGTTTATCTGTAATTTACGAGACGAATCTTTGGAGCCTAGTTATTCCATGATTGGACAATATTTGTCAAATAAAAACGAAAATGCTACAATGTCTATTTTGGAAAAAAAAAATTGCAACTAAATAAGGCCTGGATTCAGGTGCGGTAGTTGACATGCTACGATTCTACTAGATATAATTCCTTATGTACCATTGTTATAAGGGACATGAGTACACGGTGTGTGTTTGGCGCTCAAAGTTAGCACATTACACCAGTATATATATAGAAGCTCAATAGAGGCGGTTCCTAACCCATTTCCATAGTCGTTTTTCATAACCACTAGTGCTAGGGGCCAGTGGAAATAATATTTTCTCTGGGGGTTAATTGAGAAAGTTCAGTTAAGATAATCGCATGTGGAAACGATTTCCACAGGCGGTTATGTTATGTCAACCGCTTATGGAAAGGCTTGTCCTGAAAATATAAATTGGGTTTTAAAAATAAATTAGCACACTACACTAGTACATAGAAGCTCAATAGAGGCGGTTCTTAACCCATTTTCGCATGGCCAGTGGAAATGAATCTTTGTGCTGGCGGTTAATTGAGAACCGCTTGTGGAAATCGATTTCCACAGATGGTTCAGTTAAGATAATCGCCTGTGGAAATCGATTTCCACAGGCGGTTGTGTTATATTAACCGTCCGTGGAAAGGCTTGTCCAGAAAAATATAAATTGGGTTTAAAAACAAATTAGCACATTACACTAGTACATAGAAGCTCAATAGAGGCGGTTCCTAACCCACCTCCTCAGTCGCTTTTCAGAACCGCAAGTGTTGAGAACCGCATGTGAAAATCGATTTTCACAGTGTCAACCGCCTGTGAAAAGACTTGTCCAGAAAATATAAATTTGGTTTTAAAAATATGTAAAAAAAGATTTTAATCATGGGGAAGGCCCACTAGCCAATCGTGTATTTTTTTATGTAAAATCGCGTGCATTTATTTTCATGTAAAACGGGATATGATACTATTAGATATTGACATTATAAATAGCCAATTTGAGTATTTAGATACGGATACAATCGGATATTGAATATCCAGACTTAGATACGAACAAATATATTCGGTATCGAATACGGTCAGAAAATATCTATATCGTTTTCGCCCGTAGTGCCTACCTATATGACGGTATATAGCTTGCAACATGGTTATTATATTAGACATCCCTTGTGCTTTGGAAGGAGAGCATGTGTGACACATCGTAATAAGAACTATATATCTGGATTATATTCTGTTTAGTTTTTTTTTTTGAGTAGGTCAATGGACGACGACTCGATTTTAAAATAACATGGAAAACTTGGGTGATTCCTACACCTTCCCACTCCGATGTGACCCTGCAGCGACAGCTTGCCGGCCGGGCTTTCTTCCATGCCCGTTGTTTGTTTGTTTACTAGTGTATGTAATTTCCTGCTATGTAATTTGTGCTTTTAGGCATTGCATTGCATGGACGTCGTTAGTTTTGTGGTGGCACTTTCCTTTTGCCGCGGGAAAAGGGAATAATGTACTCATCACTAGCCTTCACATACACATGGTCAAAGAATTAAATCGCAAGAATTAATTGAAGTGACAGCATCACCTGTGGCACAAATCTATTTGCTAATATAATGGGCGCAGTTGATTTAATAGGCACAGAGGGGGACAAAGACACCTTCTGACCAAGCTTCTTGCAAAAGAAAAAAAATGCCAAAGCATAATATGGTCACGTCATTCTATAATCTGAATGCATGTCCATGTAAGACTCCTTCTGCCGTGTAGTTTTCTAGCTAATTTTCCCTTGAAAGGTAATGACAGGGTCATAAACCGTGCAAGTCGACTGAGAGCCAATTAATCCTTGCTAAGAATAATGTGAAAATAGACTCCTTTTTCTGAAGAAAAAAATAGACTTAGTCAGTAATAGTCCAGTCAATCTTGAGGTTTTGAGAGACCAATTGTTGATGAATTAAATTGAGGATAATGACGAGGTCTATTTTCTCCATTATATACTAATGAGGATAATAGGCCTAGTTGGTGGTTCTTTTTCCAAAGACAAGGTCTCCATTGTTGTTCTGTGCGTGTGTGATGTCATACGCGTTGAGAATTTATCCTGAGACCGCACATAGATTGATGGGCTATCAACTATCATCGCTTGGTATAAATAGATGGTGATGCATTCAACTCGGCAGCAACAACAAGATATGCAACTTTCTCTGCAACAACAGCTTGGGATGGCCAAGCTTCCAGTTCTACGAGTGAGGCCGAGGTTACTGCTGCTGCTATTTCTTACCCACTTTATGCTGCAACTGCAATGCTCCAATGGACTCCAGAGTGAACCAAAACAAGTAAGCTATTTCAGTTGTTTTTTTTTTAGTTTCTTTTTCATCTTGCTACTGTTGGCAAAACAGGATGTGTGTCTTGATTCCAGACAATTTTTTTCTGCAACAACACTGTGAGAGAAAATTTCGCACCAGTTGTTTTAACCATTCTATTTTATTCACATGGGCTGATTGCATTACTAATTTCAGACATACATTATCTACCTTGGTGACCGAGAGCATGACGATGTTGACCTTGTCACTGCTTCACACCATGACCTGCTTGCTTCCATTCTCGGCAGGTAAGCTCAAGACCTTTTGACCTTGTAAGCTATTCATAGCAGAAAATGGACATGGGCATTTAGACTGCTCTGGACCCACTACTTGGACAGTAAAGCAGAATTTCTTAAGAACGAGTGTTGAACCAGACTCATCAGCTTGCTGGTCAGCTCGTCGTTTAGACCTCTCCCTCCACTGTGTATCTAGGTTGTATGCTGGCTCAAGGCGATCTAGCCCCTACTAGTTTGTGACCAGAATCAACGTCAACACACTATCTAACTGATTTCACATAAAACACCAACCATGACTGAAAGTCAATTTCTAGTGCCTGTTGGTGTTTTTAGCTGCATCTAAAAATGCTTCAAAAACACCAACTACCCGTAGAAATATCACCAGCTTCGAGTTGTATTTCTACAGGCGACGGTCTCGTATAGAAATTATTTTCTGTATAATCATTTGTAGAGATGGTTTTTTATTCCAGCATTGCTGCAAAATGGTGGCACCTCTAAAAATTGTTTGTGTAATAGTGTATCTCACGGGCACTAATTAACAAGCCGTAGATAGCACAAACAACTGAAAATGTGTTGCAGTACAAATTTCTGTATATTACTATATTATCTCAAAATCTAACATATGGAACTGCCTATAATTTTGAAGCAAGGAGGAGGCTCTAGAGTCAATTATCTACAGTTACAGGCATGGATTCTCTGGCTTTTCTGCACTGCTAACAAAATCACAATCTAGAAAGATTGCAGGTAATTATATTTTTTCTAGAAGAAACACTCCACAACATATATATAAGAATTTTCTTATCATCATGTTGAATGTGTTCTTTCTTGCAGCTCTGGCTGGCGTGGTTAGTGTAACAAAAAACCAATTCTACCGCACACATACAACTCGAAGCTGGGACTTCGTCGGACTGGACTACAATCAGCCAAATGGATTGCTTACAAACGCTAAAAATGGAGAGGACATCATTGTCGGTGTCGTTGACACAGGTTATTACACATGCAATTTGCTGGTACAACTTGTGTCAAGTCTTCTGTGACTGACCAGCAGGGAGTAACATTTTAATTTATCTCTTCTCTAAGTTATAATAATGCATTTTCAGGTATTTGGCCTGAATCGTTAAGCTTTGCTGAAGATGGTTATGGTCCCCCTCCTCCAAAATGGAAGGGAATTTGCCAAGCTGGTGCCTCGTTTGGCGCAAACAACTGCAATAGAAAGCTCATAGGTGCACGGTGGTATGCTGGTGATGACCTTGACAAAAGCCTACTGGATGGTGAGTTCTTGTCTCCCAGGGATGCCAATGGCCATGGAACCCACACTGCTTCAACAGCTGCTGGCAACCTTGTCCACAACGTTAGCTTTAATGGGTTAGCGCACGGCGTGGCGCGTGGCGGTGCTCCTCGTGCTAGGCTTGCTGTGTACAAGGCCTGCTGGGGTGCATTTCCAACTCATGGCTCATGCAGTGGCGCCGGTATCATGAAAGCCATAGACGATGCCATTCACGATGGTGTTGATGTATTATCTCTGTCTATTGGGGGGCCATCAGAATATCCTGGCACATTGCACGCCGTTGCAAATGGCATCACTGTTGTTTTCTCAGCTGGAAATGATGGTCCTGTCATCCAGACGGTGCAGAATGTGTCACCATGGCTGCTAACAGTTGCGGCAACAACCGTTGATCGCTTATTTCCCACGGTTATCACCCTTGGCAACAACCAAAGGCTTGTGGTACGTCAGTTTCTAATTTCTTACACATCTAGATAGGGACAAACATACACAGTTGTATGTAGCCTTTTGATGGAAATATTACTACAAAATGTAGGGACAAACTTTAGATTATTGATTATATTATATATATGCATATGTAAATTATAGTCTTTTTCCACATGGAAGTACGAGTTATTATTATTTATGTTATTCGTTTTCAGGTATTTATTCATTTATAAGTTCAACAACTTACTAAATACATTTTTCTTTACCTACTATTATTACAGGGTCAATCTTTGTTTGTGGCAACAGAAGGGGCAGATCATTTCTATGAAGTTCTAGGTTATGATGCTGAAACGTAAGGCTATTTTCTGAACAACATCTTTGTTGTTAGGCATTTTAGTTCCATACTTACATAAAAGTTCAGTTTTTTCCATAACGTATATTTTTCACTGCAACTTTGTCTTCCTCTATGTACTAGTACTTATGTTACTAAATACCTACAGGTGTGACCCTGCCTACATAAACAGCACAGATGTAAAGGGAAAGATCATCTTCTGCATCACACCTAGCAAGATGTCTCCACCACCAAAATTGTCTGCCATTAGTTCATTACTGCTTGAAAATGGAGGGAAAGGGTTCATATTTTCACAATATAACAAGGATACACTTGATCAGTGGCAATACACCAGCACGAAGATTCCTTTCATTGCTGTTGATTTGGAGATCGCCAACCAGTTGGTGCAATACCTAACGTATGTAGAGATTAATTCCAACTCTCAAGAAAAATATTGTAATTTAATATTAGAGAGTATATATATACCGCCTAAAATCATGCGGTGCCATTATACCAATATATAGGATACTGTTATTCAAATGTTGGTATTAACTTTCAAGTCCTTTTCATGTAATTCGTGTATGCATGCATTCATGATATATTTGTTTCCTTGCTTCTAATCATTTCCTTCCCTGTGCTGAAATAACAGGACAACAAGTGATACTCCTAAAGCAAAGATATCTTTGACCCAAACAACTATTGGAAGTGGAATTCCTGCCCCAAAGGTAGCAGCGTTTTCATCTAGAGGGCCTAGCCCCATCTATCCTGGGGTTCTTAAGGTAAGCATGTTGGTCGATGTTGGAAGCCATTTATACCTGGAATTGGAACTTTAGTCGATTAATGAAACCATGCATAATTAGATTAATTATATATCTTTAATTTCATTCAATTATTACGCAATAATTTCGTCAACATTGCACACTGAACTAATGTGCCATACATTCCAATCAACAGCCTGATATAGCTGCACCTGGGGTGACCATTTTGGCAGCTGCCCCACAAATCCCTATTTACAAAGCTCTGGGTGTTCACTACTATTTTTCTTCTGGAACATCCATGTCTTGCCCTCATGTGTCTGGGATTGTCGCCTTGCTTAAATCAGTGCATCCTGACTGGTCACCTGCTGCCCTGAAATCGGCACTCATGACAACTGGTATGTATTTAAGTTAACCATATACAGTGTACAGATATTACTGTTGGACCAAACAATCGTGTTTAAATTGGTAACTAATTATTGCCTTAAACATCCATGTCTTGCAGCACTTAGCACTGACAACAATGGGTTCCCAATACAAGCAGATGGAACTCCAGTAAAAATTGCCGACCCTTTCGATTACGGAGCAGGGTTTGTGAACCCAAGCAAGGCCGACGATCCAGGTCTTATATATGACATTGATCCATCAGATTATCTCAGGTTCTTCTCCTGCGTGGGAGGACTGGGTGTCAACAACAACTGCACGACACCTAAGTCAGCTGTAGCAGACCTGAACCTCCCATCGATCGTGATCCCTAATCTCAAGGCATCCGAGACTGTCATGCGCACTGTCACCAATGTTGGCCAGCCTGATGCACTGTACAAAGCATTCTTCCAGCCGCCTCCTGGCGTGGAGATGTCCGTCGAGCCATCAGTTTTGGTGTTCAGCAAGGAGAGAAGGGTTCAGAGTTTCAAGGTGGTGTTCAAGGCGATGCGCAAGATTCAGGGTGACTACATGTTTGGCAGCTTAACATGGCACGATGGAGGGAGCCACTGGGTTCGGATCCCGATCGCAGCCCGCATCATAATTGAGGACTTCTATTCGACCGTCTCATGATGAATCCTCTACTATACAAAGAAATAGTAATATTATCCTATAACAATGAAAAGCTAGCTTTCATGTAGAAGTCTAGGCCTGGTTGGGGGGAAGAGACAAAAAAAAATGATCTCCGTCTCATTTTGTAATTGGAAGTTAGTATGTTCTAGTGATGTGTATGATACATGTGTGCGAAAAATATATGTGTGTGGTGTTTTCATTTTCAGAGACAACCAATTTTAATTTTCAGATCACGGCAGCAGATCCAAAGGCCTATGGTGTGCGAAAACCAAAACCCTAGTTTGCTCTTGCTTTCGATACGATATAGGGATTGTACCCCTACCGTGTTTGTCACTGTCGACGAAAGCTGGTCGGCAGTCTACCTTGGGGTATACCCACGGTAGTAGTTTATCGGTAGACGGTGCGCAAACTACGAACTCGATGGTGACGCAAGACACGGGCGAGCTTTTTTTCCAGGTTCGGCCGCCGAGTTGGCGTAATACCTACGTCCTGCGTCTGGTTGTATTGATTTGTGTTGAGAGAATAACTTGTCCTAGGGGGGCCCCTTGCCCCTCCTTATATAGTCCGGAGGGCAGGGTTACAGATCTGGAAACTAATCCTAGTCGGTTACAATTGTCATAGATAGTTCAATATCAATTTGTATTCTAACCGACTAGAATTCTGCTTGATCTCCACGTCTTGTTTCCTTGCGCGAAACTCCAAGCTGTCGGATCAAGTCTTGAGCTTGTCTCGTAATGGGCCAAGCCTCCTGGCCCAAGTCTAGCCGTAAGGGTATAGGGGTTTATACCCCCACAACTAGTCCCCGAGCACCATGTATTTGTGAAGTAACACGCCATCTTGAGCTTCTTCGACCAACGAAACTTTGACATCTTCAATCAGCACGAAAATTGCCTAGACAATTGCGACGGTATTTTGACCAAATCTAAACATATTTGATCAACATCATCATGGAAGAAGCCAATTGTTTGAAGAATGCATGGTGCTCTTGAGAAAAAATATTTCTTTTCCGGTGAAGTGTGCCCACTTTACTTTTCTGAAAAGTACGGATCCTCAAAAAAGCAAGCATATTCACCGCAAGGTGAAGTGTGCCCACTTAGTCTCCGAGCCTGGTAGCAGGTGACGTAGGCACGTGGTGCCAGGGTCAAAAGAAAAGTCCTCAAAGAAATTCTGAAACGAGATGCATCGCCAGATGCATCGTACCGATGTAGTCCCCGAGCTTACTGGAAGGCGAAGTATGAGCCTTGTAGCAAGATCTAAAAAATTGAATTTACCAGTCTCCGAGCATCTCATGCTCATTTATTATCGAATAGATTTATCAATTTGACGAGCTGGTCAACCAGTCCCCGGGTATACAATGCTCGGAGATCGATACAGCCCGCTGATTCCCAAACTAATAGACTAGGCGACCAGTCCCCGAGCATCAAGCGCTCGGTGGTCGGTGCAGTCCCAACAAATTTAACGACCAGTCCCCGAGCATGTCTGCAATTGAATAGACTAATCGACCAGTCCCCGAGCATATAACGCTCGGTGGTCGGTACAGTCCCCGAATTCTCAAATTGGTGGGCTGGTCGACCAGTCTCCGAGCGTATAGTGCTCGGTGGTCGGCACAGTCCCCGAATTCTCAAATTGGTGGGCTGGTCGACCAGTCCCCGAGCATATAGTGCTCGGTGGTCGGCACAGTCCCCGAACACGGCGTAGGGACCGGTGGACAAGTCCCCGAGCGTGGTTGGGAACGTAAACGTGCTCGGTGGTCGGCACAGTCTTCGAGCACAGCATAGAGACTAGTCGACAAGTCCCCGAGCGTGGTTGGGAACGTAAACGTGCTCGGTGGTCGGAGCAGTCCCCGGGCACAGCGTAGGAAATAGTCGACGAGTCCCCGAGCGTAGCTTGTCGACTGGGCCAAACCTCTGAAAAATAAATATAGAGAATAGGTAGTACATGATGTATAAATAAACTTTAGATAAAAAATCAGTACTGAGATAAGTTTTAGATTTTTTATTATAAAATTAGCACGAGTAGTTAATTCATCCTAGAGCTTGTACCAGCTCTGGTCTAGCCAACAATCAGCATGAGGTGCGGAACCTAGGCATGCGTAGGATTGTCAGCCACGTCAGAGAGCTACTGCCGACCACCCGGAACGCAGAGGGCGGATCTCATGCACGTGTAGGGAGGAGTCGGAGACAGTACCGGCTCTGGAAAGCTCGTGTAGGAGAAAAAACTAGTCGGCTAAAAAAGTTGTTTTGAAGAATAATAATATTAAAAATATTATGCTAAAAATAAATAAAATATTAGAAGTGTACTTATCTTTGAAAGAAAGTCTAGTAGGTGACGATAAAATTGTCCGGCCCTCGAGCTTTTCGACTTGTCATGACGGTGGTCACTGTTGTCATAGCGTCGTTCTTCGCGGCGATTATTATTGCGACTGGTGGTCAGAGCAAGTAGGCCAAACAATTTGGTCGATGGCCTGAGCAGGTCGATGTTGTCGATCTGCCTCCCTTTGTAGCAGGGAAGCGTGCGACGCGTTGTCGGCGTGGTCGGAAACGTTGCTGGTGTGGTCGAAGTCGTAGCCAGCGTGGTTAGAGCTGCAGCCGACGTCGGTGAAGAAGTGATCGGCACAGATTGGATCTACGCCTCCTTCGCGGTCGTGGCGGTGAAGCTGTTGAAGATGACGGTGAACGTGAAGCCATCCGCCATGGCCGCGAAGTCGGGGATGATGGCCATCTTGTTCGTCTAAGAGAGGTGTACGCACACCCCCTACCTGGCGCGCCACTGTCGACGAAAGCTGGTCGGCAGTCTACCTTGGGGTATACCCACGGTAGTAGTTTATCGGTATACAGTGCGCAAACTACGAACTCGATGGTGACGCAAGACACGGGCGAGCTTTTTTTCCAGGTTCGGCCGCCGAGTTGGCGTAATACCTACGTCCTGCGTCTGGTTGTATTGATTTGTGTTGAGAGAATAACTTGTCCTAGGGGGGCCCCTTGCCCCTCCTTATATAGTTCGGAGGGCAGGGTTACAGATCTGGAAACTAATCCTAGTCGGTTACAATTGCCATAGATAGTTCGATATCAATTTCTATTCTAACCGACTAGAATCCTGCTTGATATCCACGTCTTGTTTTCTTACGCGAAACTCCAAGCTGTCGGATCAAGTCTTGAGCTTGTCTCGTAATGGGCCAAGCCTCCTGGCCCAAGTCTAGCCGTAAGGGTACAGGGGTTTATACCCCCACAGTCACCTAGACATCGATCGAGTACACATGTGTCCTTGAGACCATCTTGTAGGAGGAGGCCTTCGGGTTTGCGTGATACCTCAAAACCACAACCCGACAAGGCGACAACCGAAGGGAGATGGCTCATCGCTCCAGGAGGAGTCCTGGACAAAGTCGAACTATCTAGCATAGAAGCTTTGTGCGGCATGCTGAACCAAGGTATAGGGGGATTGCAACAGCAAAGAGGAAGCTGGAAGACTACCACTGTTTGCAAAAAGTGTGAGAGTGGTGGCCACCAGCATAGAGGCTAAGGTGGTCTAGGTTGTCGCGGCGCTAGGTTTGACGGCAACAGAGGGGTAGGTGTTGGGTATTGTCGACGAAAGCTAGTCGACAGTCTACCTTGGGGTATACCCACGGTAGTAGTTTATTGGCAGACAGGTGCGCAAGCTACGAACTTGATGGTGACGCAAGACACAGACAAGGTTTTTATCCAGGTTCGGCCGCCGTGTGGGCGTAATACCTACGTCCTGCGTCTGATTGTATTGGATTGTGTTGAGTTGAGATGAGATATCGTCCTAAGGGGGTCCCTTGCCTCTCCATATATAGTCCAGAGGGTAGGGTTACAGATCTGGAAACTAATCCTAGTCGGTTACAATTGCCATAGATAGTACGATATCAATTCCTATTCTAACCGACTAGAATCCTACTCGATCTCTATGTCTTGTTTCCTTGCGTGAAACTTCGAACAGTTGGATCAAGTCTTGAACTGTCTCGTGATGGGCCAAGCCTCCTGGCCCAAGTCTAGCCGTAAGGATATAGGGGTTTATACCCCCACAGGTATGGAGCACCAAACTACTATAGAAGTGACCTTCACTGTCGACCCATCACTGCCAGTTGTTCTCAAAATGGTAGTGCCCTTCAATTCTGGTTCATAACTTGAAAATCCAAAAATAATTAGGGTCATAAAGAATCGCAAGTGAAGGTCCTTATCACTGCCAGCTCAAGACACAAGCAATAGTGATACCGATAGGCTCCACATCACTGTCGGCTAGTGGTTTAAACTGGTAGTGATATGTCACTGTCAGTTCGTGGCTTGAGCTGGCAGTGATTTGCTCTGCATAGTACAAAACCCTCGTTCCTCCCATCCGGACCACCTCATCCAAGGATGTGCTTTTCCCCGCCTCTCCCTCCATTGTTTGCGGCCATTTTTTATCAAAATGCTCATGGAAGGTCTTGGATTTTGAAGGATGGGCATGATGTTCTTGCTTCAACATTAGTAACAAGCATCCACTCCTTTGAATTTTTAGCTTTTCAATTGTTATGATGGCTTGATTGCTTGATTCTCATGCTAGTTATTTCTCAATTTTAGAGAGCACTTTCAATTAGATATTGAGGAAGGCATTCAAATTGTGTTGAGTCCATCTTCGACAAGGTAGAGTCTATGAACCCATTTCATTTCTTGCAAATTCTATGAGGGTTTTGATGATTGATAGTATGTGGTGCTTTAGCTCTTGCATGGAGTACAATAGTGTTTTATAATAGGGCTACCAATTTTACGTACCTTAAGAACCTAGTGTAGGGATACCATGTAGGGATTGTACTCCTGATGTGCTTGTTGTCTGGACGTCGGTGGAGTGCACATGTGGCCTTGAGACCGTCATGGAGGTGGAGGCCTTCGGGTCATTTGTGCTGCCATACCTTAGAACCACAACCCGATAGCCAAAGAGTGACAGCTCATCGCCCAAGGATTGTGGGATGAAGTCAAACTATCTATTGTAGAAGCTTTGTGTGGCATACTATTAAATCAAGGTAGAAGGGGATTGCGACACGAAAGAGGGAGCAAAAAGACTACCGTTGTTTGGAAAAAAAATATGATGATGGTGGCCACCGCCATAGAGGCATTAGCTTGGGGCACCATGAGAGGGAGCCATGGGATGCCTTATCCGTAAGGCCTCATTCGTTGCAAAGTGATATATACGTACACTCTCTCAAATTCTCGATCATGCATGTCATTTGTTGGAACGAACGCACTATGTTGCGCAGGACCCATCGCCCTATACGTGCCGATTAACCACTCCATGGCAAATAACTCATTTACCTAAGGTTTTGCCCTGGATTTCTTGAACGGAGGGCGCCACAAGAGGTTGATTCTCGCTCTCCAACCCTCAATCTTCTCTCTTTTGCATGATTTAGGTGTTTTTTCTCTAAAATATATGGAGGAGAGAGAAATCAGATCTAGAGCTATCCGCTATGTCCAAACTCATTTGCCACTCCATGGCAAACTCATTTACCTAAGGTTTTGCCCTTGGATTTGTTGAAGGGGGCACCGCAAGAAGTTGATTCTCGTCTCCAACCCTCAATCTTACCTAGATCATGTGACAAAATTTGTTGTCACTGAGAAAAGGCATTGTCTGAGTCTAAAGTGGGAACTCACCATTTGTACATGTAATAGCTGGAAGAACCTTCTTGCCCACGATAATAAGGTGGTGAAATCCCACTTGGTCCGATATGGTTTCGTCAAGGAATACACCATCCGGAAGTTTCAAGAGGAAGCAAAGGATTCGAGTGCCAGAGCATCTAGAGGAAACTCATCGACATCAACTGTGGTGGTGAATGCAAAACAACAACCCTCATCAGTAGCAGCTGATGGGCACAACCATGCTACTAGCTGATTACATCACGATGGGGTTGCGGTGAGACGGCTAGTGTGATGGAGCTCAAGGATGCAGAGTTTTTTGAGGACCTTGCTAACTGTCTGGACCATGGTGACTTTCTGTTTGGAAGCCTGAGGTTGCTGGAGAATTACGAAGAGATGAAGCAGGCGACAATTAAACCCCTCTATAAGGACTATCCGAAGTAGTGGACGGCGCTGTGTTTCAACTCTCTAGATGTTGATGCTGAAGGCTTGCCATGGCTGGTCCTAGCTTCAACAACCTGTTACATATCCTTGCTACATATCCTTGCTGACATATATACTCAATAGAGGGTAACAAAGTGTTTGTCGATACCTATCAGACAAAGAAGCTGATCTGACCAGTGGTGAGATAAAGCTTAAGAAACCATTATATTCAATATCGGGGCAAGTATGAGAAGATGTAGAGTTGTCCACACTATGACGACGGTACAAGAGGAATGTTGGTTGTCGCGCGGACGCAGATGACGAGGGAGTCTCAAGAGGGAAGAAGATTAAGGGACTGTGGTGGCCTCTCCTTTTTGTTTCTTTTTTTTCTCCTTTTGTTTAGCGACGTTTCTCTTGCACGCAATGCCTTTAATTTGCTTTAGATAAATGGATCTATCACACTTGCTATGACTTAGTTGCGGAGTGATATATACGTACACTCTCTCAAATTCTGGATTGTGCATGTCATGCGTTGGAACGAACGCGCTGTGTGCTGCGCAGGACCCATCGCCCTATACGTTACGTGCGCTGCTTGTACATTAATTCTTGTGTGATTAAACGCACGCGCGTGCATGCATGGTATATACACAAGGTTACAGCTAGATCGACCACAGGAAGTAATAATACGTATACGCACGTACGCCACACGTTCAAAGGGACATGCACATCTCAATCCATTCACTTTGATAACACGCATGCAAAGAGGAATTGAAATGCAAAGAGCCCCCTACTGGAAATTATATATTAAAAAAAACCAACATTATTGCTGCTGGACTGCCTCGGCTTGAGCAGTGCCCAGTGATATATTATTTAGGGCTTAATTATCTGGACGCATGTGTGTCGTCAGTCTCAATGTATAATTTCATGGCACAGTTACCAAGACTATAAACTAGGTAACCGAAACCATAGGAGTTTCATGGGAATGAAACTCCTCTCTCATCTGATGAAACTTCTTCATTTAATGACCCTGCCAAGTCAGCAATTTTGCTTATGTGGCACCCTATTTAATGTGCATGACACTCTCATGAAATATGCATTGAGACTGACCTTAATCCATATAATACATTTCAATATATATATGGATTGAGAGATGAATACATACGCATCTAAACAAGGTCTTATAATAAAAATAGATTTGTCAGCATCATACTGCTGATTATTTGTTACTATATATAACAATCACCTACCCTACTAGCTAGCCGACGTGGGGGGCTTTGGCGACAGCGGCACAGCGCCAAGATTGTCGATCAAGGCAAGGACCCGCTTTCGGTTGTCGCCGGGGAGCACGTTGCTGCCTGGCGGTTGCACCTCCACGGCGACGTCAGGCCTGTCCTGCATGATCGTCGTCACCGCCGGCGTGGCCGGCATGCCCACCAGCTCCGGCCACCACGCCTTGGCGCAACCCATCAGCTCCGGTTGATTCTACTGCCTGTGACTGTAATATATGCATGGATCGGTCAACTGCTCGTCATCAAAATGAGCGAGCTCTCCTTATAGAGATGACTCGTGCACGATCTGTCAACCATTCAGCATTGTTTTTTTCTCACAACAAATCAGCCAACCATTCAGCATTATCTTTTTCTCACAACAAATCAGCCAATAGTACTTTCTGCCATAGCTTATCAAGCAAACGAACAAAGCGAAACGTGACCTGCTTGCT
Organism: Sorghum bicolor; assembly: GCF_000003195.3. NCBI lineage: Eukaryota > Viridiplantae > Streptophyta > Magnoliopsida > Poales > Poaceae > Sorghum > Sorghum bicolor. The sequence continues at coordinate 1,644,267 of NC_012875.2, read as the reverse complement.
TTTCTGTTGCAGAGTCCAGCCTTCTAGTTCTAGCGAATGCAGGCCGCTACCAGAACCGTACCTGCAAATTCCTACGACTTGTCCGCTTGCCACTCAGTCTCCGCTGGCGCCGGCCGCCGCGGCCGCCTTCGCTAGCTACCGCTAGGTCTCGCTCTCCATGGCGCCATGGCGTCCATGGCCGAGGTGCTCGCCGTGGCGCCCATGCTGGTGCCATGGTGCCAGAGAAGCACCGGAACTGTTCCGTAGCAGAGTTATTTAGGCCGTGTTTAGTTCCTCAATGAAAAAAATTCGTGACACGGTAGCATTTTCGTTTGTTTGTGATAATTACTGTCCAACCATGGATTAACTAGGCTTAAAAGATTCGTCTTGTCAATTTTGACCAAACTGTGTAATTAGTCTTTATTTTTGTTTATATTTAATACTCCATGCATACGTTTAAAGATTCGATGTGACGAGGAATCTTGAAAAATATTGGATTTTTGAATGGAAGTAAACAAGACCCTAATTTATGTTCAGCTTGTTCGCTGGTGAAAAGTTATGGCTAAAATTACGGTTGGCTGATTTATTATGAGAGAAAAATATTGTTGGCTGACAGAAAAAGTACGGCTGATAAGACAAGCAAACGTTGTAAGCAAAAAAAAGTCTAAAAAACATCTATCCAACGGTTTGGCAATTGAGCTTTGCAATTTTGTTAGCTTGCCAAATAGAGGGGAAGGACTCACATATATGCTAAGTCACTCCGCGCTTGGCATCGCGTCCCTCGTGCGAAAGTCGTCGCCCCTACGCGTGGTCGCGCGACTACCCCTCCTCCCGCCGCCAGATTTTCTTTTTTGCCAAGTGATTAATGTCAAACCATTGAAGATTATCTCTTTTCAACTTTTCTATATTTATTTGGGACTTGACAAACTCCATCATTTGTCAAACGAACTATGCAAAACGGTTGGGATGCTCTTATAACATGTTATTTCAGTTGATTCGTTGCAATTCAAATTTGTCTGAATTATTATGGCATCCAGATGTAATACATAAGTTGGTTAGATTCATTGTGATGGAGCCTGCCTACTATCTATGGTATGAGATAGTTAATATTTACAATATTATATAGCTTGGAGATATATTTATTTAATAATAATAATAATAGTATTATATTAAAACATGAGAAGTTTGTTGCTAGCTTTATTTTGTTATTTAGATTAGGATTTCTATAAAATATGATATATCGGTTAAATGTATGTAGATTATAAACACATGGGCTTATGAAGTGTTCATATGATATAACAACACATCGTGCAAAGGTAGTGGAAGCATCTTTTTTATATTTTTACATACTTAAATTGATGCTAAACTATTTAGCAAGCATAAATTTAGGTAAATTAGTAAATCAGTGAGATATGCAGGAATGGTGCTAAAACTTTTACCACAAATCAAGCATCACATTAAATAGTCTACCATACAATTTTTATAATAATTAGAGCAAGATAGCTACAATTTCAATTTTATACTAAAAAGTATAGGCAAGCATCTCCAGCAAAAAAAATATACTAAAATTTATGATATTTTTGTTTACTACATGGATTTACATATGTGGAGCTGAACAAATTTTGTTTTGTAATTTTAAAATTTTTCTATGAATTTCTACGCATTTATTAATTTTCAGCCAATATAAAAAAATAAAAGAAAAGTAAATTAATAGGATAAACACTTTGCACCTATTTTTTGTTTACTGCATGGATCTACATATGTGGAGCTGAACAAAATTTGTTTTATAATTTTTAAATTTTCTATGAATTACTACACATTTATTAATTTTAAGTCAAATTAAAGAATAAAAGAAAATAAAATTAATAGGATATCTACGAATTTATTAATTTTAAGCCAAATTAAAGAATAAAAGAAAAGAAAATTAATAGGATATAGGAGATTTTGCATTAGGAACCCTAAAGAAATTTTATTTTCTTTTTGCTCTTCTACAAGCGGACAGCCGACGCCAGCGATTCAGAGAGCGGATACTAAAACGAGATTTTGCATTGGGAACCCTAGAAAACATTTTATTTTCTTTTTCTCTCCTACAAGCGTTAAACGGACCAACAGACGGCTATAGACGGCAGAAAAATTTTGGTAGACTGAAATTTTCATAATTTATTAGTAGGTATAGATATAGATATAGATATAGATATAGATATAGATATAGATATAGATATAGATATAGATATAGATATAGATATAGATATAGATATAGATATAGATATAGAGCTCCAAAAACTCTAGGGAGTTGGGCTGCTCCAACATTCTCTAGAGTTGGGGTGTTTGGTTAGCTTCACTTAACTCTAGGGTAGAGTTCGGCTCTAGAGCCATACCAAACAGGCCCTTACTCGTCTGATTGCTTGGAGCTCAATCCGATGCACGTATATGCTGGGTAGCCTTCAGCGGCCCGCCTAGCACACGGGCTCAGGGCAGCCATCGTTGGCATCCCATTCCCAGTTGAAAACAAAAACGCCTGAATATCCAAAGCCAGTATAGTAAATATGGGCTGGGCCAAAAACAGAGTTGGTTTCCAAGGCCAGACCTGATAGAGCAATTTTGACTCGGCCCTAAATCAAACCCAGTTCCATTAAAAACTACAGGTTTTGGTTGGCTATTTTTGGCTATATTTTGACCTGTTCGGGCGTTCAGCCATCTATAGAACCAGGATCTGCACCCCAGGTTATGGGGGCTGCAGCTCGGAGCGTAACCTAAAATTTCTAAAAACACTTTTTTTTCAGCCTAAAAAGTTCAGAGTCTAGGTGTTCAGCCCTATCTAGCACTGATCTGTCGTAGAATTTGTAGCCTTCTCTTACTGTTTAGCCCTCCCTCTTAGATCATTTCTGGATCCGCCGCTGCATAGAACCTCTTTGGCATAGAGTTTGAAAATCCAAACTCCGACTATCACCGGTTGCCATTTCATTCTAGACTGATCACATATTCATGTGTTTGTCATGTGCTTTCCAATTGTTGTTTTAGCGTGAGAAAAAAAACTCAAGCGAGCATGTTTTCTTCCTGCCGCCACAAAACCGATCTCTATCAGCATATTTGGAAAAATTGGACTTTTTCTGAACACAACTCTAGCAACTTGTGGCCACTCATAGCAATGTCATGCCCTAGACGTGCCCTACGCATGCTCTTGGCACGCCCTAGCCAACCATGGCTAGCATGGCCTAGCTAGCAAAGGTCATGGATGGCTAGGGCAGGTTGCAATGTTGCCTAGAGGTGTTCTAGCACTACTCCGCACTGCCTATATTTTTCATTGTGCCCACAAATTATACTAGCATTCACAATAAATCAGCATTTAGCAACAAACTTTTTTAGCTAGCCGAACAGGATAGTCTAATGCATATCTAATTATGTTAATGCAATTGCTTGCACGACATCATCCTCCGTACGAAACAAAGTGACGCATAACTTGTTGCATATTGTCAGGTCATTCACATGTCCAAGACTATCAGTTATGCAGACTATAGGTCTGTTTGGCAAGGCTCCTCCAGCTCTAGCTTCTTCAGATGTGTCCTGCCAAACGTTTTCCTAGAGAAGATATTTTTCTTAAAAAACAGAGTAGTCGAAGCCGTTTTGAAGAAACCATAAATTGTAGCTTTTCTAAAACAACTCTGGCTCATCTAGAGAAGCTCCTCCAGATAAGTCATGTCAAATATCCTTGTATATGGCTTTATTTTCTTATTACGACTAGCCGCAGTTTGTGCACGCAGCATGCGGCTCTCAAACCAAGTCTCGTGATCGTGTATTTCCACATCATGGGTGCTCGCTCAGCCATCAGTCAACAGTTTGCCAATAGTAGCATTTGGTTTTGTCTGAAGCCAACTTATGTTCTTTTGCAAAAAAAAAAAGTCAACTTTTATTAAAAAATAACTAATCAAATTTCTAAAAAAACATGGTAATATCTATAATATCAAATGAGTTTCACGAAGAGCTTAGTTCATCTAGTTAGACTCTTTTTATGGTGGTTCATCTAAATTTAAGGCATGTGTCTATTTTTTTGGTGGGTTGGTGGGTGACATGCCGGCCAATAACGAGGCACCTATGATAACTATAGTCTTAAATCTATCGGCTCTGTTTTTTAGAGATATTCATAAAGGTAGAATATGCATGTCTGTGTTCATCGAGGTTATATTTCTAGGTGCGCGTGGATGAAAACACTAACCATCTCTAGAAATTGATCTAGACATGGGCTATCTCTAAAACTATTTTTGAAGTTTTATATGACACGGTAATGGACTTTTTCATCTGAGTATTGATCGTGTGGACACTTTTATTGTTCAATTTCTGATCTACAAGAATGGGTATTTATGATCCAATTGTTGCAACAACATCAATATCGACCTTAACAACGTCAAAAGCTTCGACAAATAATGTCACACACTCACACTTAATGGATTAGTGGGTGATTTGGTCTATCTCAAAATTTACCTTACATTCAAAATTCAGTTGTTTGAAGAGCTAACCAGAAACTCTCCTTTGGAGACACTATCATTTATGGTCATTGTCATGTCATGTGCTACCACATACCGCTTACACTTACAGTTGGCAGAAGGATCAACTATACATCATGTTTTTCATGTTTTATTAATTGAAGGAATAAAATCATTTGGTGCTAATACTTTGTGCCTGTTGGGTATTTTAAACGCAAACAGAAAAATCCGCAAGCGCACGGATACCGATGTAGCCTTCACCCGGGAGTATTCCAGAGTATCGATTTTCCACAGGGAACGTGAGTGTACTAATTAAGATCCAAGATCGCCCAAGGATAACTATATAAGTATTTTTGGTGGGAAGAGAGGAAGTTTCCTGAGAGTTCTCTAGTTGATCTAAGAATCAAGAATTACTTCAAGATTATCTATTTCGGGACATCAGAACACTAACCACAGAAAGAGATGAGAAGGGGGCTAGGAAGCTCCGACTACGGTCCTACAAACACCGATCCGAACGAGGTGGAATACGTCGACCGTTAGGGCTGTCACTACCCTAAGGCTACCACAACAATCCGCAGGATTGGGTGCAATTCCAGGTAATTGCAAGACTAAACACCACGTCTAATCTATTAATTACTACTCTAATGTTTCAAAGATTAGAGCACTTGATGCAAGCGGGAATCTAATAAATAACTTGAATGTAAATAAAAGTAATTAGAGAACTCAGGAGTTATGAGTTGAAGAACCTGGAGAACGATGAAGAACGAACCAGATGCTGCAAAAGTACAATGTTGAGGAAGATCCGACAGATCCGGCTCCTCCTCCGCTCTCCTCTTCTCTCTCCCTATTTTCTAGATTACAACTAGAACTAACTAGAACTAGAACTAGAGGAACTAGAACTAGAACTAGATGAACTAGAACTAGATCTAGATGAACTAGAGGTAGAACTAGAAGAACTAGAGGGATCCTCTCTACTTGGATGAAGAATTGAAACCCTAGCTTTGATTCTGTAGAAGAGGTATGATCTCCAGGGGCCAGGGGGGTCTGGTTTTATAGTCCCTTCAAGTGAATCTGGGCCGTCGGATCAAACCGACATTGATCGTGTGGTTTTCCTTGAAGTATTAGGTCGGTGGAGCATGATCCCCGAACTTCACCCTGATTGGTCCAGGGGGGAGGGCGGGCGCCCAGTGCCCGGCTCCGTTACGTCTCCCGTTCGGTCCCGTGGCTTCTGGAGTCTTCTAGATGGTAGAAAATTGCACGGCACGTTAATATCTCTATGTAAACCCGACGTGTGGGCCTTTCTTCCTTATTTCCTGATAACCCCCTGCAGAAATAGACAAACACCAAAACTCGTGGAATTCTGTCAGATAAAACCCTAAGTCTAGGTGTTGGTTACATTTGGATCCTTTTCTATGATTAGTTGATGGTTAATTGTGAGCATTAAGAACCGTCAACAAGCTCCCCCAAGCTTAACCTTTGCTCGTCCCTGAGCAAAGATGGACTCAAGAGTTCTACAGTGGTTTCATAACTTAAAGATACACATGCGTTTAAACAAGATCTCATCTCTGGTTAGAGTAAACTGTTAAGACTTAAAACTTACTCATTTACCTTTCACCATGGGACTTGTAACCGTCACTTCTGTCTTGAGTAGTTAAAAGATAGAACGGTCTAGTCAAGCACCATGTCTCTTATTTTTGATCAGCTATAGCTCTGGAGTTTTTGCAGATTTTCAAATAAAACTCAGAGATTCCTTGTATGACTCTCTCTAGTCTCTCTTTTGTGGTATTTCTGGATCCTTACCAAGGCATTAATGGTGTATGCCTTCTCTCAAAGTATGTGGTATTTGTGGTATGAGGCATAGTGACATTGCCTTCTCTCTCACCCTACTCTAATAAAGCTTTTAATATCTGGAGCTCATAGGTGGGAGACAGCTAATACATACTTACAAGACATTTATTGCATAGTCAAACCATGGATCCAGAAGAACAAGTCAATAAGTCAAATCAAGATGTGCATGTGTGGCGAATGAATGGTGTATGGTGATAACAATGGTGAAAGCCTAATTCTACTTGTGCTCTTTTGAGGGGATACATACCTTTCTTGCTCTTTTGAAATTTTTGAGGAGAATGAGATGCTCTATATTTTCTTTTTTTTTTCTTTTCTCTCAGGTGGGTATCTTGTACCCCTAATTCTACTGTCGGACACTTGTCCATTTTTACCTCTCGTCTCATTTTTTTTTTCTTCGAGGTTCCGGGCACTTGCCCCTTTTTATTTCCTCGTATTCTTTCTCTTTTTTTCTCTTTTTTTTAGAGCACTCATCTCCTGAAATAATATAGCAAGTGGTAGTAACCAAGATAACTTGAGCATTTATTTCACAGGGAAAAACAGAAATAGGAGAATGTTTTTGGCTATTCTCTCCCGGATTAGGAGTAGAATATTTTTGGGTGGTTCTGGAGATGGAAATGGATGGATATATGTGGATGGTACTTCTGGAGTAGAAGTAGCATGTGTGAGTGAACGTGCAAGTGAATCTTGACTCCTAAGGGTCTACACAGCTTGACCACACTCAATGCTCATAAGCAGTAAAAAGTAAATGTGTGGCTCAAAGTCTAGCAAGCATGTATATATGGCTGTGGTAGGAATTTAAACTCTCATCATACAGGAACTCATCATGTGATATTTTAAAGATTTTCAAAGATAAAATTCTCCAGAATTCTAGCATCTCTAGGAACAGATAAACAGCAGCTCAACCTTCCCATATCGTATCCGTTAACGACTTAGACTTTAGATCAAGTACTCTCCCCACAAGTTTAGGTTTAGAGCAAATCTTAATTAATACCAGTCATGCCTAAACTTGAGAGAGATTTCAATCTTTAGAACTAATCATGGCAGAGCAACTATTCATCATTTCCATGTGAGAGCTTATCATGAGGGTTCATAGCAAACTTTATTTATTTATTTATTTAGCAAACTAAGCAAAGATATATATAAGCACAAAATCTTTATTTGGGTTTCTATGATTATGCATCTTTTTATTATTAGAGTAAAGTATAAACGTGAGTAGAATACTTAGCTGGATAATTGGGATGCTCTCCCCCAAGCTGGATTTTGACGTAGTTTCTTCTGATGTAGCTAGCAGGTGGCGGAGGTGTATTTGAATGTCGGCAGCACCCTGACAGCGATTAGGATATCCTCCGTCTGCTAGTCTTCTTTGATCCTTGAATTCTGTGGAGCTCAAATAGACAACAAAGCTTTGTGGAACTGGTTAAGTGTTAGCATAAATATCTAGCCTTTATCATGTTGAGCCTCCTCAATAAATGTTACTCATTAGTAGGATCATAATTTTATTTTTATAATTTTATTTTTATAGGACAGGAATATATTTATTTCATTTTTATGCCACCACAGTGAATGTACTTATGGGTTTTATGCCATGAGCATATTCACATGGGGCTTACTATCTTCAACATTTTTATTTTCTTTTCAAGATGATGTGAACCTGAATAACTAAGCAAACTATTTTAAATAATTAAAAGAAAAAAGATAACTACCAAGTTTACCTCTTGGCAAGGCGTTCGGTGTTTTTAAGTCCTCCGAACGGGACTCTCCGTTTCCTGAGTCATTATGGGATTCGCTGGATGGCGTAGTCGGTGGTTCCGACGGTGCTTCCTCTTCGTGTATAACTATCTTCTCTTTCCACACCTGACTCGGTGCTACAGTCTCCTCAGGACAGTTCTGTTCAAGTTGTATGTCTTCAGACCTTACAACTTCTCCTTCATAGTCACCCATCCGTCCTAGATGATTTGCCTCCTCTGGTTGCGGTTGCGTTGTCGTCTTCTTGTCCTGACCTTCTTAGAGTCTTCAACTATATAGTGGGTCAGTAAAACAGTGGCGTACCTTCTCTGAGGGGAAGTGCATGTGGACTTCTCTGGTTCCAATGTATATGATTGCTTTAATGGTGCTAAAGAACGGTCTTCCAAGGATGATGGGTGGATCGTACTCGTCTTCTCCCATGTCAATAACCTTCAATCTTTCAGAATGTCTGATCTGCCATCTGAAGCTGAATGTATGTCGGTTTTAGGGGCATGGTTCCGAATAGGAGCTGATAAGTGACTGGCGGCCATTATGTTGACGCCTGACCCGATGTCGCAAAGCATCTTCTAGAAGTTGTATCCATCAATGGAGCACTGGATGCTTGGCATACTTGGGTCGTCCTTTTTGGTTAGGAACGGTGACTTAAGTCGACGATCTTGACCTCCTTGAACTGCAGTGACAATCTTTGCTGACTTGGTCCACATTTGCTTGTTCCTGTTCCTCCTGTTGGTCCTCTTCCTTGGTTCATGTCGGGATTGCTCTGGGATTTGTGTAGTCTTGTTTCTTGAAGGAAAACGTCTCCTTCTTCCCCTTGATGTAAAAACTGATCTTGGCAGCACTAGCGTAGATGACAGCTCCCGAGGTGTTTAGGAATGGCATCCCTAGGATGATGGGTGCCCTCTCATCAGTATCAGTCTCTATCACCACGAAGTCTGCTGGAGCGTATAAGGTACCAACTCGGACATAGAGGTTCTTCAATATTCCCTTTGGGAAACATAGTGTCTGATCTGCAAGCTGCAAACACATGGTTGTTTCTAGGAAAGGATATGTAAAGAATTTTTCATAGAGTACCCTGAGCATAATGTTGACGCTGGAGCCAAAGTTGCAGAGTGCTTCTAGGAAGTCCACCATGCTGATGGAGATCGGGATGACGGGACGTCCTGGATTGTATCTCTTGACCGGCAGAAGGTCAGTAATTACTTCCACAACAGGGTTACTCTAGTTCAGGGCATTGATTGCCTTAGTGTCCAGTCTCTCCAGTGTGTTTGTGCTCGTAGATCTAGATTCTTCACTTGGTGGAGTCTGGGAGTTGTAAAAGTCCTTCATATTTTGCTCGAAGTGTACCTGCTCACAGAGACAAGGCAGAGATCAAGTGCATGGGCCCTGTTGGTGGAGAACACCAACAGAACCAAAAATGTATTTATTCTTTTTTTTCTCTAACCTTAAGCATAGTGAGCAAGATGAAGTTAATGGATAATAAGATCATGAGTGTAGCATTTAAAACATTTGTCAGATCAAATTGCTCAACCTAATGGAAAGATAACCTATCTATACTTATGTGTTTTCTCTTTTTTTATATATATCTTCCAAATACTGAGTATGCAACACTTTAGCACATATGATTAGGAGTGTGGGATCACAAAGGTGGAAGGACTAAATATATTGAATCGATTGGGTTGGTTAATCTAGAGTTGTAAATCATACATCTTTGTCTCTTTTATTCATGTGAACGCCAGAACCAAGGAGAAGCTTTATAGAAGTGATAGTCAAGTACCTTAAGATGTTACCTTACTTGAAGAGTGATGGTACAGTATCACCTTGTGGAAGCTTTCCTTTCTTAGCGGTTGTGCATCGTGTTTATGGCACCCTCCATGGATCATCTCTTGTGAGCTATGCCTTCCTTGTGTAAATTGTTAAACTTCATGTGCCTCTCTCTTTGTCTCTAATGTGAGTTTATCTCAGGACTTCCCAGGTCGATATTGAAAGTTTTCCTGCAGGGGTTAGTCCAACAAAATATCCAATATCTACTATAGCATACTATCGGCTCAAAAATCAACCTAGACACCATGTCTAATTTGATTTAGGAGGGCATTTTAACCTAAGCACCATGCTTAATTTAAAACCCCTTGGAAGTAAGATCATCATTCCTAAACTAAGCACCAAGCTTAATTAAGAGATAAATGAAACTACTCCAAACCTAGACTGTTGACACCGTTTTTGGGCACGTGTCTAGGATGGCAGGATAGGGTGGCAGTACGATGCGGGTTGCTGATGAGGATGGTTGCCGATGAGGGAGAGGTTGAATGTGACTAAGTCCACAGGCAGTAATATGGTGTCGATGGCCGGATAAAAAGGTCTGCCGATGACTATGGCAAGGGGATTGCCGATGATGCTAAGGAGGAGTCCAGAAGCTGCCAGTTGTCATGTGGAGGAGTTTCGGTTTGTCACGAAGGATAGTTTTATTATTTCCTTAATTATTTGCATCATTTTGTATACGGATTTCGTGTAATTTGGAATTCGAATTCTAATCGTGTCTGGTTGTAGCTCTTTGAGCAGGGTATAAAATAAACCCTAGGACCTTGTAATAATGAATCAAGAAATCAATCAAACACACGTTTTTATTCATATTCCAGCATCTACTTTTTCGACGACTTCGTCATACTTTTTCCTTTTATTTACGAGTTCTTAAGAATTCGTCGACTTAAGCTCGGCGTGTTCTCAAGTTCCGCGTGAGTACCTCTTAGCCGTGACATCCGGGCGCATCGCTGTTGTCAGGACTAAAGTATTCGAGTTATCACCTTTGCCGATAGTAAGGTCAAATCGGCTGGCACGCCTTAACATTTGAATCGGGTATTAGCCCTTTGTGTTTGCAGATCAGTTTTGCATCAACACATCTTTTGGCACGCCCAGTGGGACAGATTCAAGATCAAGATCAACATGTCGATCTCTGACCTCGATCAAGAGAACGTCATCCCCGTGACGGAGGCCAACCTCAAGGATGAGCAGAAGCAAGCTATTGCCCAAGCCATGGAAGAGTTCAAGCAGCAATGCCTGAGGTCTTTCAGCATAAACAGGAGCGGCGAAGTAGTCCAGAAAGATGCACTGCCGGCACCACGGCAGGTCACCTTTGACGCCAATCCTGGCAAGCTTCAAGATATGGTTGACAATGCCATCAATCGAGCGTTGATTAACCAAGCTGGTGTACTGTCTAATACGGTTTTCAACGCCGTGGCAAGAACTTTCAAGGAAGGACAAATCCCGCCGGATTATGTGGGACCCTCCCATCATCAGCCAACGGCACCAGAGGTCACGGCCCCATCGGCTGCCTTGACGAATGCAAGTGCACAGTCTGCCGTCCCTCCAAGTACATTGGGGACTACTGGTGCACTATCTATGCCGATGGCAACCAACCCACAAATGTCAGTTGGGCAGCATAAACTGACAACAGATATGTTGGCATCGGCAATGTCAGGGTTGACTCTTCCTCCCAACTGGTGGGGTTATGGTATGCCTCCAGAGTTGACGCCGGGAACATCACAAATAACTGACATGAGGGGCAAAACTCCTATGGCATCGGCACCTCCCAATGCGCCGGTGAATCAGAGTCCTCGGTATACCACAACTACTACTGCAAGGCCTCACACTGGGAATCTTCAAGATTCAATGTTTCAGATGCCCAACGCATCGGCAGAGTCAATGCTGATGCAACAGAGGCCTATGGCCCAGTCAGGGTATGTCGATTCAACGACGGTACCCAATTACCAATCATCGGCAGCACCTATGTCGATGAACGCTAATAATGGATGGCTTGGACAGCAAGCCTTTCCACAATCGCCCCAGCAGGGTTATCAGACTACAGGGTTCCAGCAAGGGCAGGTCTATCCCGGGTTCCAAGGTCAGGGGATTCCCAACCAGCCAATAAATTTTGGACAGCAACTCGGAGGACAGCCAATCGGTGGACAACAGTTTGGTGGTCCGCAGATTGGAGGACAGGTGACCAATACAATGTTCCATGCAGGTCACGTCCCGAACAGACACGTGGAGGTTCGCCACCAAGTGCCAGATCCGCAGCCGCCTCATCGGCAAGATGCCGATGCGTATTGGGCCGATAAGATTGCTGAAGTAATGAGGGAACAATTTGGGATAAAACCCAAAGTCAATACTTATTCTTATCGGACACCATATCCTCCAGCGTATGATTTGATCCCGCTTCCACATCGGTACAAGGTACCGGATTTTACAAAGTTTTCCGGACAGGACGACACGTCAACCATGGAGCATGTCAACAGGTTCATTATTCAATGTGGAGAGGCTGGTAACAGGGACGAATTGAGGGTTCGTCTATTTTCATCATCATTGTCTGGATCGGCCTTTACTTGGTTCATATCATTACCTCCCAACTCAGTAATTACTTGGGCCGATCTAGAGAAGCAATTCCACAAATACTTCTTCTCGGGGGTTCATGAGAAGAAGATTACCGACTTGGTCAAGTTGAGGCAACGTAATGATGAATCGGTTGAGGGATTTGTGCAGAGGATACGAGAGGTCAAGAATAAATGCTATAGCCTGGTTCTGGATGATCGGCAGCTAGCCGATTTGGCTTTCCAGGGTTTGTTGCCACAGATCAGGGATAAGTATGCCTCTCAGGAGTTCGAAAGTTTAAGTCATTTGGTGCAGAGGATATCTGATCAAGACATCAAGCCTTTCGAGCCTAAGAGGGCATGGAATAAGAAAGTGTCATTTGTTGATGAAGCAACAAGCTCAGATTTCGATGAGGAACCAGTAATCGGTTTGGCAGAGTGGGTAAAAAACAAGAAGCCGATGTCTTGTCCTTTTGGACAGAAGGAACCAGAGAAGTTTGCCTTTGACACCGCCAAGGCCGATAGGATATTTGACTTTCTACTTCAGGAAGGTCAAATCAAACTGTCACCTAACCATGTGATCCCATCGGCAGAAGAGTTGAAGAGGATGAGATATTGCAAGTGGCATAATGCAACTTCACATGACACCAACGAGTGCAAAGTATTCAGACAGCAGCTGCAATCGGCTATAGAGTCAGGGAGAATCAAGTTTGACAGTTCCAAAGCCCAGAAGCCGATGAAGATAGACCAACATCCTTTCCCGACAAACATGTTGGATGCTAAGGGGAAGGCTAAGGCCTTAACGTCGGAGACAGCTGAGAAGAGTGCATCGGTAGATCCTCAGTATCAAGTTACTACTGCCGATGCAAGAAGTAAGGGCTTGGTCCAGGAAGGAGCTAACTCAGGAAGGCTTCCTCGATCTGGTATCGTCATAACTCATAGAAGGCCTCGAGAAAAATGGCAACAACGAGAAGATCGGTATCGGCGCCAGCAGGAAGATTATCAACGGGAAGAAGAAAGACGCCGACAGGAGTGGAATCGGCACAGGGATCATTGGAATTGTCCATTCTTCATCCATTGTTGGGAGGAAAATATCAAGCTTCCTACTGTCAGAGACTGCCCTGAATGCAACGGTTATGATCGGTACGATAGGATCGATCGGCATTATCATGATGATGAACGGCGAGCTAATGGGCCAATCAGAGGAAGGGTGTCAGTTCATGACCGGCTGGGGGGCAGATTCAGTGGGCACAACAGACTTAGTGACCGTGTCCAGTATTTTCCCAGGAACCAAGAGGAGCTCGAAGGAATGGCTGATGCGCGGGTTCCCGATGAATTCATATTTTGTAGGGATGCTAACACGCATCGTATGGAGTCAAGGGAGAACCGACGCCCGACGGCAAGACAAAGGCCACTTCCTCCATGGTGCCCTCGAGGATTAACCAAGACACAGAAAAGGAGATTGCAACGAGAAAGGCAAGAGGAGCTAAACAAGGGAGAGAATTCTGGAAGTCGGCAGCAGTCAGACACTAAGAGGGAAGGTCCATCGGCAGGCGTCAACATGGTCTTCATGTTGCCGATGGAGTTTCTTGCACCAGCCAGTGACGACGAGTTGGAATTTTCTGATCAGATAGCTCAGTTGGCTCTGGATCCGATGACGGCTATCTTTGAGAAACCTGCCGATGACGAGAGGCAGCATCTTAAAGCTTTGTTCCTCAAAGGGAGGGTTGATGGGCAGCCAATGACCAAGATCCTAGTTGATGGTGGAGCTGCTATTAATATTATGCCATATGCAGTATATCGGAAGCTTGGGAAAGGGGATCAAGATTTGACCAAGACCGATATGATGCTCAAAGACTTTGAAGGAAACGTGTCTCCAGTCAAGGGGGCGATATGTGCAGAGTTGACCATCGGCAGCAAAACCTTGCCGACAACTTTTTTCGTGATCAGCGGAAAAGGTGCCTACAATTTATTATTGGGGAGAGATTGGATTCATGCCAATTGTTGTGTCCCATCTACAATGCATCAGTGCTTGGTTCAGTGGGTAGGTGACAAGATTGAGATCGTCCCAGGAGATTCTTCTTATGTTATCGCATCGGCAGAAGCGGATACTTACGAAAGGACCAGGTGCATTTCAGGAGAAGTTTGGGAGAAAGATTTTCTCAAAGTTGCCGATTATGAGATTCCACCGATCCAAGCAGTCGGTTCTGACGACGGTTTTTAATGGATAGATTCGCCGATGATGGAAAATTAGGCCAGGGATTCACATCGGCTGATGATTTGGTAGAAGTAGATATAGGTAGTGGTGATAAGCCTAGGCCTACTTTTATTAGTGCTAAATTAGATCCTGAGTGTAAGCGACAATTGATTAGTTTGTTAAAGGAATATAAAGATTGCTTTGCTTGGGATTATACAGAGATGCCTGGTTTAGACCGATCAATTGTCGAACATCGGTTACCCATCAAGTCTGGATTTCGGCCACATCAGCAACCAGCCCGCCGATGTAATCCTAACATTCTACCTGATATTAAGGCCGAAATCACTAAACTTATTGAAGCTAAGTTTATTCGGCAGTGTCGGTATGCCGAATGGATTTCCAATGTTGTTCCGGTTTACAAGAAGAACGGGAAGCTTCGGGTGTGCATTGATTTCAGGAATCTCAATAAAGCTACACCGATGGATGGATACCCAATGCCTGTCGCCGATCTACTGGTTGATGCTGCGGCTGGCCATCGGGTCATCAGCTTCATGGATGGTAATGCAGGTTACAATCAAATATTCATGGCAGAGGAGGATATTCCAAAAACCGCATTCAGGTGTCCTGGTCATGTTGGGCTATTTGAATGGATAGTCATGACTTTTGGGTTAAAGAATGCTGGTGCTACTTATCAAAGGGCTATGAATTTTATGTTTCATGAGTTCATCGGCAAGCTCGTAGAGATTTATATTGATGATGTGGTGGTTAAGTCTGGAGATTTCTCAAAGCATCTTGCCGATTTACGAAAAGTGTTGGAGTGCACAAGGAAGCATGGATTGAAGATGAATCCCAACAAGTGTGCATTTGGCGTATCGGCAGGGCAGTTTCTTGGTTTCATGGTACATCAGAGGGGGATTGAAATTAGTCGAAGATCTATTGATGCCATCAATAGAATAGTGGCCCCTACCAATAAAACCGAGCTCCAATCCTTGATCGGCAAGGTAAATTTTATCAGAAGATTTATATCGAATTTATCTGGGAGGATTCGTGCTTTCAGTCCTCTTCTTAAATTGAAAGCCGATCAAGAGTTTGTTTGGGGAGAAGAACAGCAGTTGGCTCTGGATGAAATCAAGAAGTATCTAGTAAATCCTCCAGTTTTAGTTCCACCTCAACAAGGGAAGCCCTTCAAGTTGTATTTATCTACCGATGGATCGGTTATCGGTTCAGCTTTAGTTCAAGAATTTGAAGGGAAAGAGAGGGTAATTTATTATTTGAGTAGGAGGTTGATTGATGCTGAAACCAGGTATTCGGCCATTGAGAAACTGTGCTTATGCTTATATTTTTCATGTATCAAGCTGAGACATTACCTGTTGTCGGCCGAATGTGCTGTTGTTTGCAAAGATGACGTGGTCCGATACATGCTATCTATGCCGATTATGAGTGGTAGGATCGATAAATGGATTTTAGCGCTGTCGGAGTTCGATTTGCGTTACGAATCGGCTAAGGCAGTCAAAGGGCAGGTTATGGCCGATTTTGTGACTCAGCATTGCGGTCTAGTGGAAACCTTGGAAATTGCACCCTGGACGCTCTTCTTTGATGGATCTACCTGTGGCCAGGGGGCAGGAATCGGCATTGTATTAGTTTCTCCCAAGGGGAGGAAGTATGAGTTTTCCTTGCCGATTGTTGCTACATCAACAAATAATCAGGCTGAGTATCAAGCTCTGATCAAGGGATTGGAGTTGTTAAGAGAAGTTCGTGCTGATGCTGTTGAAATATTCGGGGATTCTATGTTGGTTGTAAATCAATTGGCCGGAAGCTATGAATGCCGAAGTGAATTTCTCATAACCCATTTTGAGAGAAGTATGCAACTGTTAAAGGAATTCAAGGACTTCCGATTGGAGCATGTTCCCCGATTGTATAATGAAGACGCTAATCGGTTAGCTCAGCATGCCTCGGGATATCAGCCAATAATTAATGCGACATCGGCAGTCGGTGCCGGTGATTGGAGGAAAGAAATTGTTGATTATCTAAAAGATCCATCCAAAAAAGTTGAAAGACGGGTTCGATTTCAGGCAACCAAGTATGTGCTCCTTGAAAATGAATTGTATTATCGAACTATCGACGGAATTCTTCTCCGATGCTTGAGTGATGATGAAGCCAGAAGTTTGATGGGGGAAATCCATGAAGGAGTGTGTGGAGCGCATCAGTCAGCTTTTAAGATGAAGTGGATGATTCGAAGGAATGGATATTTTTGGCCAACCATACTTGAAGATTGTTTTAAATATTTCAAGGGATGTCAAGGTTGTCAAAAGTTCGGTAATATCCAGAGAGCACCCGCATCGGCTATGAATCCTATAATAAAACCTTGGCCGTTCCGGGGATGGGCCATCGATCTGATCGGCCAGATTTATCCACCATCTAGCAAAGGGCATAAGTTCATTCTAGTTGCCACTGACTATTTCACTAAGTGGGTCGAAGCTATTCCTTTGAAGAAAGTCACATCGGCCAATATGATTGATTTTGTGAAGGAGCATATTATTTACCGATTTGGGATTCCCCAAACGATTACTACCGATCAGGGCACCATGTTCACGTCGGGGGAGTTCGATGAATTCGCAATCGGTATGGGAATTAAAGTGTTGAATTCTTCTCCTTACTATGCTCAAGCCAATGGGCAGGCCGAAGCGTCTAACAAAGGAATTATCAAGCTTATTAAACGAAAGATTGAAGAAAATCCTAGGCGGTGGCATACATTGTTAAATGAAGCACTATGGTCTTATCGGATGGCTTGTCATGGATCAACCAAGGTGTCACCCTATCAATTGGTGTATGGACATGATGCAGTGTTGCCTTGGGAGATTAAGGCTGGATCTAGGCGATTATCTTTTCAAGATCAATTGGCTGCCGATGATTATGCCACTTTGATGACCGATGAGTTAGATGATTTAGCAGGGCATCGGTTACAGGCTTTGATGAGTATAGAAGAAAATAAGAAGAGAGTTGCTAGATGGTATGATAAGAAAGTAAAGGCTAAGGAGTTTGCCGATGGGGATTTGGTATGGAAGTTGATTTTGCCAGTCGGGACTAAAAGTTCGAAGTTTGGGAAGTGGTCTCCTAATTGGGAAGGTCCTTATCGGATAAGACACTCGGCTCCTGGTAATGCCTATATTCTAGAAACTCTCGAAGGAGTTGAGTTTCCCAGAGCATTAAATGGCAAATATTTAAAAAAGTACTACCCCAGCATATGGGTCGATGCATAAAAGTTTAAGTGCCGATAACACTCCTATCGGCTGGATTTAAATGTTTGGGGGCAGACTTAATGTTTCAAAAGATGCCGATAACAGTCTTATCGGCTAGACTAAAAGCTAAAAGCGGGAAAACAAAGGTGTGTTGCCGATGAAAGCTTCAGATGTTCAGCAGCGCTTGGATTGCCGATACGGCGCGCAACCGGATCTGATTGGCTGTCTCTATCTCTTTGATATCATCATCGGCAGAACCTTCTATCGGCTTCAGCTTCCTCTTCAACTGCAGCGCTTTGCGACCGTGGACGTTTC
Organism: Sorghum bicolor; assembly: GCF_000003195.3. Lineage (NCBI taxonomy): Eukaryota > Viridiplantae > Streptophyta > Magnoliopsida > Poales > Poaceae > Sorghum > Sorghum bicolor. Next base: position 1,626,101 of record NC_012875.2, on the reverse strand, counting down.
GTTCTTGTTCAAGGTGCTTGATGGTCTCCGGCAGTTGACTCTCTTCTTGCTGGGCTTGGGACAGAGCATCCTCTACTTGCTTGAGTTCGGCCAGTAGAGCTTCTCTTTTTGCCGATAGATCAGATACTTTCTGCTTCAGTGCATCACCTGAGGACTTTAAGGTGCCGATGTTCTTATGTCTCTCATCGGCTAAGAGTTTTTCTTTCATCATCTCCTCAGAAAGCTGGATTTGAGCGGCTCTATCGGCAAGGCGTCGAGTGGCTCTCTGGTACTGTAGCTGGCGGCTTTCTAGGTGTGCAGCATGGAAGAGGGTTTCTTCAGCATCGGCAGGAATTTGGCCTCTAAGGGTTTTGAACAGGGCCTTGGCTGGGTCAGAATCGTTGACCAGTTGAGCTGTGTCTTGATGAAGTATGGCCGATAGCTCCTCCAGCTTAGCCCTGGTTTCTGCCGATACAGTCCCAATTGCCCGAGAGGAACTTGCTTCCTCACTTTCTTCTTCGAAGATATCAATGGCGAAGGAGAATAAGCTATCAGGAGAATCTTGTTCCTGAAAATGAGAATGAAATAAGTCATTTTTATGGTCAAAGCTTCGGCAGACGATACTGGTGGAAAAATTGGATGACTTACTTGTTTCAAGGCAATTTCTTGCCTTTGACTCAAAGATACCGATGGAGCTACAGGTTGATCGGCAAATGTTGCCGATGGAACGATATCAACTGAAAGAAGACAGGAAGGGTTATGAGATTGAATGATAATAAGTTTATCGGCGGAAGTATTGTTGAAATATGTTACCCGGAGGAGGAACAACAGTTGTCTGAATCGAGGAAACCGCCGATGATATAACTGGACCTGCCGGGCCAGTTGTTTGATCACCCACGTCAGCTGATGTACCTTCTGTTTGAGGTTCTTCCTGCTGGGGTTCTTCCATCTGTGGTGCTTCCTGCATTGGTTGGGGAGATGGTGCTTGCTGTGTCTGGACTTCTGGAGAAGAAGGGGAAGATTCCACCGGGATTGGAGACACCGGAGGAGGAGGGGGAGTTGCCACTTTCTGGCGCTTTGTTCCAGCCTTAGCACCTTGGGTGCCCTTCCTCTTTGGCTGGCTAGACTGGGGGGCATCGGTGCCTTGGCGTTTGGCTTTTGCCGATGCACCAGTTTGCTGCAACATAAAGGAGTTTATAAGCACAGATAGCCGATACAAAGATAGTCAGCATAAATGAAAAGGGTTTGGCAAATTGCCTTGAAAGCTTGCGCCAGAGTGGAAGCAGCTACCGTTGGCGATGTCTGAGTTTTCCTGGTGGTAACTTTCTTGAGGCGCGCGCCCCGATGCACGATGGAAGCCAGAGTGGGAGCATTGTGGCCGATTGAGGAGATCGGGCCTGATGGGAACAAGTCGATCGGCTTGCCACTCCTGCTAACCGATGGGGGGGTGTTGTCAACCTGCAAAAGGGATACAGGGGTAAGTTACCGATGGAAATAGTATTGGAAAATGAGACATCGGTTTAAAATACTTACAGTGTCATCAGGGACTTCGTATTCGGGGTCGATCATGCCGCGGTATGAGAGGGCCGATCTGCAGAATAGATTCTCTTTCCATTCTGCCCACCATAGCTTGTACGCCTGAGTGATAAAGGCAGCTGGAACCCATTCTGACAGATCTACATCTGTATCGGCATTTGGTGGTAGCTGGGCTACTCGAGTCCACTCGAGAAGGTTGGTGATGGGTTCTCTGGGCTTTATCACATCGGCATAAGGAAGTGCAATCGGCAACTGGCCGAAAGCTAGCTGGCGAGCTAATGCCGATGGATTGTAAAATTCATAGGTTTGGGGAAAGGTTTTTGTGCTACCGAAGAAATTCACTGGTATGGCTCTGGGAGTCACAATTGCCATCATCACCCCATTATCCCTGTCGAGAGCCTCATCAAATGGATTGAAGGTCAGAGGGAGCATGCTATCTGGGTCATCATAAGCCAGCCATGGTCGTTCATCTCTGGCCAGACCCTCATACAGAGTCTCGAAGAATCGGCTGATCTGATCCGGATTGTTCCCTGAACCGGGTAAGACTATAACGGCTTCGCCAAAGTTCAAGGGGGCACGCGTTGCCGATTCCTCTTCACCCAACACATGGTTTTCGGCTATATCTCTTGGAAAGTGCTGTGAGAACAGGTTGAAATCAAGGCGCTTATGCAGGTGCAGATTGAGCCACATATTAATAAACCACCAGGGGCCTCCCAAGTTGCCGATGGATTGGCCAAGCAGGAGTTTCTGGGCTACCTGATGAAGAAGGTGGTAAACAGCGCTGAGTAAATATCGGCCGAGAGGAAATTGGCCACCATTAGCCAGTCTTTCTGCTGCCGATAGATAGACAGAAGTCGGTCCTGCCGATCGACCACAGAATACGAACTTGTCCAGCCACATGTTCAGAAAGGTGGTTTGCTCCTTTATGGTGACAGACCCTCTCCCGCGGTACTTCTGGATGTACCCTGACCAACCGCCGATAGCGCGAGTCTCCACTTTGGCACTGGGGGCAGTATCAAAAAAGTGGGTGCTATCGGCAGAAGATATATCTAGCCCAGTGAGCATGGCTACATCGGCAAGGGTAGGAGAAGCAGGGTCGTGGCCAAAAACAAAAGCATTGAGAGTGTCTGACCAAAAGTAGGATGCAGCTATCAGCAGTGATTCGTTCCTGTGCATATCGGCAATGGATAGCCTAATGCATTGGGCTAGCTTCCTCTCGCCCCACTGGACTTCATAAGAATTGCTGACCCTCAAGAACCAGTCTTTCCACCCTACGGTAGGGCTGGGCCAAGAGCGAAAAGTGTCTTTCCATAGATCCACAGAAAAGTTTTCAGCCCTAAAGGGGATTCTATTGGTTTCTGCGTTGATAAGATTGGTTGGATCTGAATCCCCTAGAGGACCGAGGCACTGAAGGTGTGGTTGATCGGTAGGGATGACAATTTTGTTGGACAACTCCTAGTGTTTTGGGGAATAAAAATACAAAGAAAAAGGAAAAGGAAGATATTCAGTAAGATGAATCGCAGATGAACAGGAATGCGAGAAAAGGTACAGGAGATGAGATGGAGATTTGACCTCAGGGACGACGAAGTTAATGGCCATCTTGCAGCAAAGAGAACGTTTGAGGGCACCGGAGTTGATGAAGAGGAGTGCTTGTCGGAGGTCTTGAAGGTTGTAAATGGTGCCGCCGCTGGAAAAGTAAAGTTGGATAGTAGAATGGTGTGATGGGGGAGGAGTACCCAAGAAGGAACTATTTATAGGACAAGATGGGCAAGGGCAAATCCGACTTATCTCTTTGCCGCATCCGAGAAACCCGAGGGTACTCAGGTGGATATGGTAACTGTTCGCACGGTAATCCAGGGATTGTGCAGGTGATTTGACGGGAAGCGGTCATTGTCTGAAGATATTTTACTGTGCGAGATCTCCTGGTCGGTCCATCGGCGATATTCTATAACGGTCATCTTGCCGATGGGCGAATAGAGGAGAGGTAACCGTTTTTGCGAATATCCTGATCAGAGCATCGGCAGATCTTTGTAACAGTATTGTTGCCGATGTACGACCAAGAAAGATGCCCGTTTAGGAAGTTGGGGATTTCGAGGAATCTGCGGAGGATTAGGATCAGAGTTGTCCAGATTGAGGTTGTCGGTTCCCAGATTAGGAGCATTAATTGCGGAGAAGGCATCATTACTGCAGAGAATTTCGGAGCATTAATAGTTTTATACTCCGAAACTGGGGGGCATGTGTTGACACCGTTTTTGGGCACGTGTCTAGGATGGCAGGATAGGGTGGCAGTACGATGCGGGTTGCTGATGAGGATGGTTGCCGATGAGGGAGAGGTTGAATGTGACTAAGTCCACAGGCAGTAATATGGTGCCGATGGCCGGATAAAAAGGTCTGCCGATGACTATGGCAAGGGGATTGCCGATGATGCTAAGGAGGAGTCCAGAAGCTGCCAGTTGTCATGTGGAGGAGTTTCGGTTTGTCACGAAGGATAGTTTTATTATTTCCTTAATTATTTGCATCGTTTTGTATACGGATTCCGTGTAATTTGGAATTCGAATTCTAATCGTGTCTGGTTGTAGCTCTTTGAGCAGGGTATAAAATAAACCCTAGGACCTTGTAATAATGAATCAAGAAATCAATCAAACACACGTTTTTATTCATATTCCAGCATCTACTTTTTCGACGACTTCGTCATACTTTTTCCTTTTATTTACGAGTTCTTAAGAATTCGTCGACTTAAGCTCGGCGTGTTCTCAAGTTCCGCGTGAGTACCTCTTAGCCGTGACATCCGGGCGCATCGCTGTTGTCAGGACTAAAGTATTCGAGTTATCACCTTTGCCGATAGTAAGGTCAAATCGGCTGGCACGCCTTAACATTTGAATCGGGTATTAGCCCTTTGTGTTTGCATATCAGTTTTGCATCAACATAGACATATACTAAAGCAAATAAAGGTAGCATGAGAGCATTTATAGAGTTCTACTCAAGTGGAGATGAAGTAGTGTGATTAGTATTTAACAAATTGAGCATGTCTCAAAGGTAGGGACAACCAACATAACAACATGGCAAAGGATGTTTTTATGTAAGTACTCCCCCAAGCTTGAATTTTGCAAAATTCAAGTTTGGACGAATTTAATTCAATGTTGTATGATAGTTGGTTGGACATACCTTGTGCTTGTCATTCATCCGATCTTCTTGCTCCAATCCTGAAAAGGTTAGTGACAAGAATACCCGAAGGAAATTTTTTACAATTATCCTTATATGCTCAACACACAAGGTAATGTTGCAAATAATTAAAAGCTCATGTTACAATCTGATCAGTGCTTGTTTTAGGACACTAAGCTTGTCCTTGGGAAACCACCAATTTATGTCAGTGAAGTGGTTTCCCCTCCAACGCTGACCTATATCAAGATCAACTCAACGAGATCTGCAAAATTTATTATAGACATATGCATCGACAACCGCCCTTTTAAAGTTTTTATAAATAGAAAGGAAATGGGGGTTGGAGATCTCGAATGTGGTGATGTTGGAGAGACCAATGGATTGTGAAGATGTTGCATATGAGCATGGAGTAAATGAAGTGGCTATGAAATAAATTCCATGCTCATTAATGCTTAGAGTGAAATCCATGTGGTGTGGTGAAAATGATAAGGTGAGTGTGGTTAAAAAAAATGAAAAAGGATACACGGACGACTTGGTTCGAAACTAGCACAGCTACCGTTCCCCGGCAACGGCGCCAGAAAGCTTGTTGGGTATTTTAAACGCAAACAGAAAAATCCGCAAGCGCACGGATACCGATGTAGCCTTCACCCGGGAGTATTCCAGAGTATCGATTTTCCACAGGGAACGTGAGTGTACTAATTAAGATCCAAGATCGCCCAAGGATAACTATATAAGTATTTTTGGTGGGAAGAGAGGAAGTTTCCTGAGAGTTCTCTAGTTGATCTAAGAATCAAGAATTACTTCAAGATTATCTATTTCGGGACATCAGAACACTAACCACAGAAAGAGATGAGAAGGGGGCTAGGAAGCTCCGACTACGGTCCTACAAACACCGATCCGAACGAGGTGGAATACGTCGACCGTTAGGGCTGTCACTACCCTAAGGCTACCACAACAATCCGCAGGATTGGGTGCAATTCCAGGTAATTGCAAGACTAAACACCACGTCTAATCTATTAATTACTACTCTAATGTTTCAAAGATTAGAGCACTTGATGCAAGCGGGAATCTAATAAATAACTTGAATGTAAATAAAAGTAATTAGAGAACTCAGGAGTTATGAGTTGAAGAACCTGGAGAACGATGAAGAACGAACCAGATGCTGCAAAAGTACAATGTTGAGGAAGATCCGACAGATCCGGCTCCTCCTCCGCTCTCCTCTTCTCTCTCCCTATTTTCTAGATTACAACTAGAACTAACTAGAACTAGAACTAGAGGAACTAGAACTAGAACTAGATGAACTAGAACTAGATCTAGATGAACTAGAGGTAGAACTAGAAGAACTAGAGGGATCCTCTCTACTTGGATGAAGAATTGAAACCCTAGCTTTGATTCTGTAGAAGAGGTATGATCTCCCGGGGCCAGGGAGGTCTGGTTTTATAGTCCCTTCAAGTGAATCTGGGCCGTCGGATCAAACCGACATTGATCGTGTGGTTTTCCTTGAAGTATTAGGTCGGTGGAGCATGATCCCCGAACTTCACCCTGATTGGTCCAGGGGGGAGGGCGGGCGCCCAGTGCCCGGCTCCGTTACGTCTCCCGTTCGGTCCCGTGGCTTCTGGAGTCTTCTAGATGGTAGAAAATTGCACGGCACGTTAATATCTCTATGTAAACCCGACGTGTGGGCCTTTCTTCCTTATTTCCTGATAACCCCCTGCAGAAATAGACAAACACCAAAACTCGTGGAATTCTGTCAGATAAAACCCTAAGTCTAGGTGTTGGTTACATTTGGATCCTTTTCTATGATTAGTTGATGGTTAATTGTGAGCATTAAGGACCGTCAACAGTGCTGTTTTTGACTTACTTGCTTTTACAAGCCCTTCTCACATTCTAGAGCAGTTGTCGCAGCAGCATGGTGTTCATCCTGTTGAGAGCGTCATGTCGCCTAAAGTTCTGGTGAAATGGTCTAAGTAGTTGGTCAGCAACTTTAGAACCCATTTGGGTGGTGTCGTAGTTTGTCATACCTAACCTTCAGCAAATTATGGCTGCCACACCTATAGAAAGTGTGGCAAGCAAAATCGAATAAAAAATTATGGTAAAATATGGCAAGAAGATAAGTCTACGACGTGCGGGACATGATGCTAAGTGTGGTGTGTCATAGTTGTGGCAGCAAATAAAACAGTTTCCTAAAAACTTATGGCATGAGTAACCTATAGTGTGATAAGTTATGACCATATAGGCCTATATGCGGTCGGATCAACCCACTCATGAGTATGTTCTGCTCCTAAAATTAGCCCATGCATCAAATCAGGTTGACTCAAAACAAAAGAGGGGCAAAAGGATCGTGACCCTATCAAACCCAAGCGACCCTCGGATCGAACCTCTGCCGTGAACCTTGGTAGCTCCTCGTCTCCGCCTTGCTAGTCGCTACCCTTCCAATAATAATCATTGACATGCCTCGCTTCCCTTTTGATGAACATCATCGCTCTCGATGAGCTCAAGCTCAATGAAGTTCCGACCTACCTCTTAGCTGATGTGAATATTCCTACTCTTATGGTTGCTAGTGTTGCCGTTACTAGTGAGTCCACGATTTGATGCAAGGAGCCAAATAAATCATTAATCTAATTTGGTTCTATCTCTATTTTTTAAGGCAAGATAATTTAGCTTCAAATATGACACAGCTTTTCAAAGGTGCAGATTTGTGGATAAAGATATAGTAATACCTTTGCAGCAAACAAGAATCTAGAAGTGCTTGATCCTATACTTTTATAAAGCTAAATCTCACTAGAGATTTTTCTCAATATGCAAGCTATCCACATCAACAGTCCACTAGAACTTGCAATTATAGCTAACTAGCATATATAATTATGACAGTTATCTCTTTATCCACTAACATATATTTAGTTGTTTATATCGATGTGTCAAACCATTCACGAAAATTAATTTAAGATGGTTTCATTCATATAACTATAAATATAAATAGCCTAATTTATTTTTAAATTATCTAGAATCCCCATAGCAACGCGCGAAGTATTCTCCTAGTATTAGCTAGAAGTTAAGGACGGCTTTGTTTCAAGAGGGCGAGAATGATGAGTCCAAAACTCAAAATATTTCAGCTGATGACAATAAAAATCATTTAATTATACAACTTGGCTCATATTGTCATTTGATGTCAAGAGTGGACCATGAAGAAAGGAGTCATGTCATCTGCAACCAATTTGTCGACCAAGCTAATATTTAAAGAAGGTAATTTTCTGAAGAAAATGGAATGGAAAACACAAGCCGGTATATTATATTTAGGTTAGCTTAATGCAAGTACTCTAGAGATCAAGAGGCCCCAAGTTGATGTACAGAACTCATGATCAACTGATTCATCGGCCGAAGTTAAACACACGCAACTATATATATGTGTTGCCTAGTTTATTAGCGTGCAAATCTTGCCACATTATTTTAATATTTATGCTTGATAAATTGAGAGGTCAAGTCGGAGTAATGGACTACACTAGCATTTTGGTCTGGTCTCTTTTAGCTCTGGAGTTAACTGAGTCGTAGCTGGAATATTGGAGTTCCCCATCTTTTGATCATAGTACATTGTGACCGCGAATGGAAGAACTCTCTTAGGGTTAGATTGCATCTATTTTAAGAAGGTGTTTGGGACTGCTTTGCTCCATATTTTTCAGCTCTACTCTATGTTTTTAGTCAAACGGTTTGAGCTCCACACACTCTATTCAAAAAGAAATGGTTTACAAACTCTAGTTTATTGTAGAGCTGTTTCATGATGGAGTTTGTAGATCAGCTCCAAACATCCCCTGAACCGATCCCTCTATCATTGCTACTCGTATATTTATTGTTTATTTCTTTAATTGGATTATCGTGTCCACCTCTTATTGAGTCAGCCAATCTGTTTGGTACGTACCAAATTATAAGTCATTCTAACCTTTTTGGACCGTTAAAGTTTTCCAGATTTGACTAAATTCATATAATAAAATAATAAAACTTATGATAAAAAATATATAATTAGATTCTTTATTCATTATATTTTCATATTATACATATTTGATGTCATGAATTTTTATATTTTTTTTATAATTATAGTCAAATTTGAGATATTTTAACTCTTTAAAAAATTAAAATAACTTATAAATTAGAACGGAGAGAGTATGCTAGCTGTCTTTTTTGGGGCACCTTTGCCGTGGATACCTTATTTGATAATTCTGAGATTGAACCATATAAATTGCTGCTGAGAGATTCGCATATATTTATTGAAAAAAAATATTTAGGCGTTTGGATACTTGGTCGTGCTGGCCGCCATCTTGGTTTAGTCAGATATTAAGAACAGCCCAGATATTCTGAACAGTCCCGACAGCATATTTCTATTGCTCGTGCTTGATTATATTAGCCATCTTGTTGTTTATTATTGGAGCTGTCCCTGACCGGATGTGAGTAAACCTTGGGAGACGAGATTATTAATTATTTTTATCGAGCTGGAAATTCATAGAAGTTGTATTCTTGTGATTTATATATATCGTGAAAGCTCCAGAAAATTCTTGACATCACAGACATGTCCTTATCAGTTGAGGTATCAGCTTCTAGCGTCTTACTCGCTTGAGCTTATCAGTTGGATTAGTCATTTATTCAGCAGTGTTTTTCTCTAACAAGTACCTAATGTCATGGCTTATAAGCCAAACGTTACGGTACTTTTTACTGTTTTTTCATTTCCTTGTTACGATGACTACTTTGAAATTGCTCAGGTACTTTTTGCTTCCTTGTTTATTGGGGTCTGCGAGTGTTATGCACCTAGGGCTCGGGTTGACCTTCTAGAGCGATGGCCTGGATATAGCCACACAAGGCCTAGCTCTAGTTCTGACTTCAACTAGTAGACCCAAGCCAAAAGAGACTAGACCTTTATCAACCATAAATATAAATTTTTATCTAGCTGGAAATTCATAGAAGTGTATTATTGTTATTTGCACCGTGAAAGATCTAAAAAGTTCTTGGACATGCATGGCAGATGTGTCCTTATCAGTTGGCATCAGCTTTTGGGTACTCACAGTTGCTATCTTTTCGCTTCCTTATTAGAGTAACTGCAACAGTTTGAGTAGTTTGAGTATTTTTTTTTTTGTTGTGGAGGCTATTTTAGAATTTGTATAATAAAAGATAGACTCCAATAGATGTGCTATCTAGTTTTGTAAAATAGAAAGCTAGCTATTCTTTAATTTTCGCTGGCCATATATAGCCAGCCACTGACACAAGCTATATGATTTTGTAAAATAGCAAGACTGTTGTGGATCTCTTTTTTTTTAAGAAGTTTTCTACTTTACAAAATGGCTAAACAATATAATTTGGCTACTAATTTTAGTCAGATTCTTGGAGTTGCTCTTACAATGACTAACTTGAAATGCTCACGGTACTTTTTGCTTCCTTGTTTACCGGGGTTTTTTTATGGCTGCGACTGTTATGCGCCCAAGGCTCAGGTTGACCTTCTAGAGCGACGGCTTGACTGGGGAATTGAATCTGAATAAACTTGTGAGTAGTGTGACCTAGATACAAGGACGATGTCCTCGATATAATTTTTTCATAAGGATAGAGACGGTGCTCTAAATAATTACTTATAATTTTTTAGTCTAATTTAATAAACTAAATAGATATTTTTTTCTTTTATTTTTTTATATAATTTATTTAGTTAGACTAGAGAAAAACCACGAGTATGCATTTGTACCTGGATATAGCCACAGAGGGCCTAACTCTAATTCTAACTCCAACAGGTAGACCCAGCTAATTAAGGCTAGTTAATTCCCAAGCCAAAAGAGACCATACCCAAAATACTAATATAGTCTGACTTGACCTCTTAATTTATCAAAAAGTAAATATTAAAATGAGGCGGCAAGATTGCACGTTAGTAAACTACAGTAGGGCGGATGAATCAGTTGACCATGAGTTTTGTACATCAAGCGCCTCTTTTATATCTACTTGGATTATGCCAACCTGAATTCCATTTTTCTTTAGAAAAATACCTCCTTTAAATATTTGCTTGGTGGACAGTTGGCTGTAGATGGCACGACCCCTTTCTTCATTCTCGACCTCCTGAAACAAAATCGTCCTCGACTTTGAACCCATATCAAGCGCCTCTAGATCCTTGTCTGCCGCAAAGGTATTACTGTGTCTTTGTCCAACAAATATGCACCTTTGAAAACCATGTCATATATATATGAAGCTAAATTATCTTGCCTTGAAAACATAGAGATAGAACCAAATCGAATTAATCATTTACTTGGCTTTTTGAAGCGAATCACGGACTCACAAGCGGCGGTAAGATCAGTAGGGATATTCACGTCATTAGCCATTGAAGTCTGAGACTCTGGCTTGCTAGCCTCGTCATCATCCCTCTCCTGAAGCTGCTGCGTTTATGCCAAAAGTTGTCCTATTGCATCATCAAGGACATCCTAGCTTGCAGCCGCTGATAGATTTCAATGGATCCAACGCCATCATCAAGGACATCAGGTGTTCGCATGACCAGAGCAATAGAGCATGACTTGTGAGAAGGGTCGACCTGACTAGGTGATGAGATCCTAAGGGTATGTTAAGCCCCAAAGTAAAAGGCTCTCGATCAAAGGACTCCTGACTGATTCTTCCAGGATCATTTAGGGGCTACAATTTTAAGGTGTGCTCGCATGCACCTTTTGGCTAAGGAATAGGCTAAGTACGAGCATGCACTTTACTGCTCGGAGCTCAAGGGCTCACCGTAGTGGTGCCCTGGGCTCCCATCAACGAAAGCCTGAGCCTAGTCCTTGGCCCCGGCCTCCAGTGCTAGCCGAGGCCTAGGCTGGGAACAAGTGCCCGAGCACTAAAGGCTCAGGAGCTCCCCTAGCACAACAGGTACGGTGTTATCGACCACTTCCTCAGATAGGGTCACGCATAGGGTGTGACACAAAGGGACAAATCACCCTCCTACAACTTCAGGGGCTCGAGGACTCCTAGGCCCGCTCGTCAGCCCCTCAAGCCAGTTGCCTTCACCACTAAGAAGCCTCCAGAAGGTGCATCTAGTGGAGGCTGGTACAAGCGGACAAGGCCTGACAGTTAGAGCGTTAGAGCAGAGCAGCCGAATGATGCCTAGCAGCCCAGGGGCTTCTCTAGCTCCATGACAATGCCAAGGTCCATCCATGCTGCTGCAAGACCCTTCTAGACTCTGACGCATATATACCATAGACTAAACTCCCCTAAACCGCCATGTACCCAACCTCGATATATGAGAAAAGGTTGGAACCTAGAGAGAGGGTGAGGCAGGGCCCTACCTACGATTTGGAAGACCCTGAACGAAACTCGTGATGTGACCCTAAAATCTATAAAAAAATAATATAATAAAAGCATAATTTTACTTTATTATAAAGTTCTAAATATATGTTGTTCTTAGGCTATCCTCAGTGCGGGTTTTATGGTTTAGTTTTCAATACATCCATATTTTGAAAACAGTGTAGAAGAGTTTCATCTCCATAAAACTCTCTCTACTCCCACTTAGAACATATCAAAACTTGATGCTAAAACAATACAAAAGTACTTAAGCAACAAACCGACCTTATGTTCTATTGAAAAGCATCATACTCCTAGTATTCTTCGAAATGAAGTCTTCTTATATTTCTACTTGGTGATATATGTACTAAATTTAGAGACCCTAAGAATTTAGAGGTCCAGAACAAGTGCACACTTTGCACCTGCTGATACATGGGGCTAGGTGAGGACGAAGGAGAAACAGATCACATCACTCGCGCCCTCATGATGAAATAACTCGAGCTTTGTACCGAAAGCTCCTCCCCTCCGGCATCGTTTTCTTCCTCTCCGACGAGGAAGAGACCTCATCACCGACGAGCCTATAGGATTAGCACCGACCATTCCCTAATAAATCTCTCTTATACTCTGTTGCAACCCCCGATTTTGGGTGCTCTCGAGTACAAGGATTATCTGCTGTTAGACGTAGGGCCCAATAACTTGGACTAGGATAAACTGTTGCGCTCTCTCTATGTTGTTTGTGTTCTTGAGTTCACACAAGCCACTGGGGCACACACACCTCAACGAACAAATATGGTTGCTGTGGTTTAAATCCTGTGAAACACTGAAACTAGACAAGTGCATGAACGGAGCGGTCCAAACCTTGAACTTATAGTATATGGATATGAACCAAACATGCCCTATAAAGCTCTTCTTCATCAATATTTTTCTCTAACATTGGCTTGGGTTCAACCTAGGTTTGAAGGAGATAGGAGATGTATGCCAGTCGACTGTATTATCACGAAAGAAGGTCATTGCCAACGCAACCAAAGACTAAAATAACACAATACATGCTATCACGTTCCAGAATGGTTTGGCGACTGAACCCGAAGCGGAGTGTTGTGTATGTTGTGGAGCACTCGTATCCTTCCCCTTCTTTCCGGAGAAGTTTGATAATATTAGTCGAAACATGTCGTCCACCGGCGATCAACGAGCCCTTGCTCGAATCAGGGTACCGTCTGTCGCTATCGATAACAGTAGCTACCTAAGTACCTAACATTTAATGGGTGTTTGGAGACTGAGCCTAATGTTCACGAAGTGTCATAACGGATATTTGCATACGAAGAGCATGCTCATTTGAGCTTATCTGTCGAATCTACTAGCCATTCAACAGTATTTTCTCTCAAAATAAATCAGCGAACAATATTTCTAGTCATTGCTTTTCTGCCAAACAAACAATAATAAACCTAATTACATAAGTCATGACTATTTGCAAGATGAATCTGTTAATCCTAATTACTCCATCATTAGCGCATGTTTACTGTAGCACCATATATACTATTAAAATCATGAGCTAATTAGACTTAATAGATTCATCTCGTGAATTAGTCTAATTAGGCCTTGTTTAGTTCGCCCCGAAAACCAAAAACTTTTCAAGATTCCCCGTCACATCGAATCTTGCGGCACATGCATAGAGTACTAAATATAGACGAAAATAAAAACTAATTACACAGTTTACCTGTAAATCGCGAGATGAATCTTTTAAGCCTAGTTACTTCATCATTAGACAATATTTGTCAAATAAAAACGAAAGTGCTACAGTTCAAGAAATCAAAAAAAAAACTTTAAAACTAAATAAGGCTTTAGTTTTATACTAGTTTGTCTATATTTAATACTTATCAAACACCCAAAAGCGTGGAGCTCATTGGGAGATGGCACCACCAGTGCGAGAGCTTCGTCAATTCCTCTGCAGTGTGGCAGGTAGGTACTGACGTGGATGCCCGCCCGCACGCGGCTGTGGCCTCCTTATCTCCACGCCGCGCTCGTGCCCAGACCAGCCGTCACGCGGAACCGATCGCTTTCCCTGGCTGACCACTCCACTCCGGCGCCGCGGTCGCCAGCAAGGAAAACGAGCTACTACTACTCCGGCCAGCCTCCGGGAGCTAACGAAACCGAGTGACGGACGGAGAGGACCACCGTCCACCGCAGAGAAAAAAAGAACACGAGGACCTCGCGACTCCACCTCCAGCTCCTCCGTCCAGGCCTACCTCACCTCACCTCACCTCACCAGAGGAGTATATATCTACTCCGCCCGCACCGGCTGATCCCCTCGCCTCGCGATCGCCACCACCAATCCGGGCGGCCTGCTTGTCTTCTTCCTCCTCCCGGTTCAGCGATTCCTTTTCGTCTTGGCGCGGGGCTCGACGCCAGAGGTGATTGAGAGGACTCCAATCCTTATCCCCCACGCACCTCCCGCCTCGCCTCCGCCACACGTTCCGCGCCGTCCCCTCTCCACACCTCTCTCTCCATCCATCTCGCTCCTCTGGATTCTTCCCACCCGCCCGATTCCCTTCTTCGGCTTGCGTTGCGCCTCTCCTCCTCCTCCTCCTCCTCCCCCTTCTTTTCTTCCTCATCAATCACTCATCACTGCTACTACTTCGTTGGTTCCCCCCATTACCGGCCCACTGCCGCCGAGAGAGATTTTGGTGTGCCTACTACCGAGTCTCAATCCTATACCCCAAAAACTCGGGATTCTCTGCTGCTGCTGCTGCTGCTACTACTACCAGTACTATTATCCTCCCGTTGGCCGGAACGGAATCGGTTCTGTGCCGGTGAGTTGCCGCGGCGGATACAACGCGTTTCCGCGAGGATTCCGCGTGGTGAAAGAAAGAAAGATCAGGTCTTTTCTGCGGATTTCCGTTGTTACCGAACAGAGGGAGAGAAGGAGAGAGAGATGTCGGCTCTCCTCGATCTATTGATGGGGATCCTCCGGCAGCAGACCATCGGCGGCGCCGCGCTGGAGCTCGCCGCGATAGCGGCGCCGCTGTGGCTCGCCGCGCTCGTCGGCCTCCTCATCGGCTGGGCGTGGCGCCCGAGGTGGGCGGGGGTCGTCGTCGGCGTCGGCGGCGGCGGCGGCGACAACAACGCACAGCACCAGGCGGCGGCGCACCTCCTCCCTACGCCGCCCCCTCCTCCTCCGGCGCGCGCCACCGCCACCGCGGTGGTCTCTCGCAACGAGGCGCCCGCTGTCGTCCCGAGGTGAGGCCTTCGTTCGTTCGTTCGCTGGGTGCGCGAGTTCTTGTAATTTCGCCCTGAACTGTCTGTCTAAGAGATTTGCTGTGCTGATGCCATGTATGCAGGACTGTGGTGGCTCCTGCGGCGGCGGCGCCCGAGGACGAGCAGCTGGCGGTCAACACCGGCGACTTGATGCACCTCTGGCGGCTCGTCGAGGAGAAGGACGGTGGTCCGTCGTGGATTCACATGATGGATCGCACCTTGCCCACCATGAGATACCAAGCCTGGCGGAGAGACCCACCGGTATGTACCAGTACCAGTCTTTCTTCATCCACCGTTAAATTTTTCTTCGCCCACCGACAGCTAGAGAGAGCTGAATAACTTTACAAATTGAATAATTGTCTGTAAACTGTTTATTAGTGCCTTCAAAGATTTTTTTTTTCTTAGGATCAGTCCTACTTGAAATAGATATGGATGGAAGATGAAATGACTTTGAATTGATTTTTATTTCTGTGTTTGCTTCATTCCAGAATGGTCCGCCACAGTATCGCAGTAGCACTATCTTTGAGGATGCGTCACCAGAGGTTGTGAGAGATTTCTTCTGGGACGATGAGTTCCGGATTAAGAACAGCTGGGATGACATGCTTCTTCAGCACGAGACACTGGAGGAATGCACCAGGACTGGAACCTTGGTTGTCCGGTGGGTCAGGAAGGTGGGTGTTTTGCATCATCTCTCCTGGTGATTGTTGAGTTCAAACCATGGCAGGTGTTGCTTATAACTGATGGGTGTTTCTCGTGTGCAGTTCCCATTCTTCTGCAGCGACAGGGAGTACATCATAGGTCGCAGGATATGGGCATCTGGAAAGACGTTTTACTGTGTCACCAAGGTATAGCTTATATGAACTAATTTCTGCTGCTTGTGCTGTGATTGCATCCACGCCCATGTTTAGCTATCCTTGTACTCAGTAATGACTTTGAGCTGGAACTGCATAGAGAGTAATCATTTAGTGTAATGATGCTTTTGGGAGTTGAGTACGAGTGTAGTAATGCATTATGGCGTCACTTCTATGCTGTCAGTGCTTTGTATCTAAGCTTCAGAATCATTTGCAGTAGGGGGGACAAAACTTCTGTGAGCCTTGGTATCTAGGTTATCCTATGTTCCCAAACCATTCCACACCAGTGGTTGAGATGCTTGTCCCACTAGGAAAATCACTAAATTGCACTTCCAATCTTTTTGTTCTGAATAAATAGGAAAGCATCACTTTGCGGTGCTCTGTTTTTGCCCACAGATTGCAGTACCATAGTCGCACATAAAAAATGCCATGGTTTTATCTTTTTGTGAATTTATTTATAGTTGAGTGTAAGCTCTTCTTTGTGTCCTCCACCTACTGCTTACTGGAAAAGGCACTAGAAATTATGTTTGGCATTTTCTTTGTTCGATCTAGAATTTTGTATGGGCATGTTTTGTCATCTCAATTTATAGATAGCAGCAACTAGATTAAATAAGGTGATGAAACCTCACACGACATTTTTCAGGGTGTGCCTCGACCCTCTGTTCCAAGACATAACAAACCTCGACGTGTGGACTTATACTACTCTAGCTGGTGCATCCGTCCAGGTACTATATTAGTTACATCACAGTTATTTGCAACCTTTGTATATAGGATACCAAAAAACTCAAGGGCATGAACTCAACTTATCCTATTTTATCTATCAGTTGAATCAAGGAAAGGCGATGGTTCAATGACTGCATGTGAGGTGCTCTTATTCCATCACGAAGATATGGGGATTCCATGGGAGATTGCAAAGCTTGGTGTCCGGCAGGGGATGTGGGGCTGCGTCAAAAGGATAGAGCCTGGCCTTCGGGCATACCAAGTTGCAAGGACCGCTGGAGAGCCTATTTCGAAATGTGCTGCCATGGCACATGTCACCACCAGGTTCAATGCGGATGAGCTCATTACAGAAGAGAACACAGAGGGCAGTTCATCCAACAACACAGAGGTCGAGAAGCCAAAGCACTGGACAAACAATATACCCAAGGTTCTCATGATAGGCGGTGCCGTCGCCCTGGCTTGCACCTTTGACGGTGGATTGTTGACCAAGGCCGTCATATTCGGCACGGCGAGAAGGTTTGCAGGGCCAGGAGGGCCAGGAAGGCGGTAGGTGGATGGAGCTGGTTACCGTAGAGCAATGCCACCCTTGTCATGTAGCAAAGCTATGCGTGGAAGTGCCCCAAACAATCTTTTTGTAGCAATACATTGCAGAGGACGGAATGCCGTGTCTAGATGTTCAGTGTAGACATCCTCATGCTGCAGATAAGGTGGTGTGCTCATATTAGGTCAGTTGAGAAAATAGATCCTGCACATTCCAGAAAAGGAAATCGGCGGAAAGATCCAGCGACACAGACCGGACATACATCTGTTGCTGCAGTCGCCGCGGGTTAGAGCCAGCTGGTTAGGTTAGAACTATAGCATTATTTTGAGGACAAGTGTGAAGAGTTGGTAAAGAGAACAGCCGTATGATGTAAGATGTACTAGGTTCATGTTACAAAATACACTGCTGTTTAGTAGTTAATAACAAGAACAAGAATTCTGCCTTTTGTACCTATGTGGCATCTATTTGCTCGTCCGGTCTTCCCTATGGATACTAGACGTTGACCTTTTGACAGTTGCTGCAGAATTTTTTGACAGAGAAGTTTTTACCCAATGCTGTGTCTAACTACACTATGTATCTTTGGAATAAGACTATTTTTTCCCCAAAGTTGGCAAAGCTTATAAATTTATGCATTCATCATATTGCTTTCTCCATATGTCACATGACAGGAAGGTAGGTACTTGACGTGTTATCTCCAACCAACTTTTTTTGCAAGAGCCCGTGGCTACTCCATCCTTTCTGAAGCTGGCCAAAAGCCAGGCCCTCGAATTGGCAATTGGCCATTGCTTCACAGCCTGTGATGCTAGCTGCCGCTTGTGAATTTTGTGTGGCTCACAACATGAATTCTGAAGCTGCCGCTTGTGAATTGGCAATTGGCCATCAGTACGTTCTCATGCTTTTCAAAGGGGGAAAACAAATGATGCTGCGACGCTGCTGCTAACTGAATGGATGCAAGAAAAAGGTTGGTACTGTCATGTGTGAATGAGTGTGATTTTTTTTGACTGAATGAATGAGTGTGATGGGTGACCGTTTTCTGAAGGAACGCACTCTTTGGTACGGCAAGGAGATGATGACCTGCTCAGATGGTCCGGCAGTGCTGGATTGACTGTAAAATGTCCAAGTTTAGGAACATGGGAGGCTTAATCTGACACGACTGTTTCTCGTACCTAATTAGTATTTGATGTTGCTTCCGGGAAGGCAGCCGGGAGAGGTTACTATCAGCATGATCTGGTCAGATAATTGAAAAGTTTTAATACTTTGCAAGCTAGCATCGTCGTATATTTGACTTTGATATTCTCCGTCCATGTTGAACAAGAAGCCGCCATTTTTTATTGACTGGAGTTATTTGTTCCTCCCACACTGATGACTGGTGGACCGTTTCAATCCTAGGCATGTGGATACAGCAGACTGCCCAGCGATGGAATTTTGAGTAGCAGGTTCAGACTTGTTATTAAACCAAGGCCTTGTTTAGTTACACCTAAAATTTAAAAACTTATTTCCTATCATATCGAATCTTGCAGCACATGCATGGAGCATTAAATATAGATAAAAATAACTAATTACACAGTTTGCCTGTAATTTGCGAAGACGAATCTTTTGAGCCTAGGTAGTCCGTAGTTGGACAATAATTGACAATTACAAATGAAAGTGCTACAATATCAAAAAAAAAAACTTTTCACCTAGGAAACAAAACAAGGCCAAATTGCTTACCGACCACTGCAATATAACCTTTGACTAGATACTCCTTGCAGTGTAGCATCGCAAAGAAATACCAGTTTGGACTAGCTATAAAAATTGCCCTGGGGTGATCTCCAAACTCAAAACCAAGTAGAGTTGCAGGAAATTTCTGGTAAATCTGAACTGGTGCAAACATGAGTTTGGAATCGGGGGGAAAGAGTTAACAAGCTTTTGGCAAGTTGCCAGAAGGATTGCTTTTGGTTCCAAATTCAGAATTACCAATCTTGCATGGAGGTTAATGGCTAGTATGTTTGGTTGTCTATATTAGTGTGTAACTCGGAGGAGGTTCTTATGCAGGCTTGCGTAGTGCTCAAAGTAGTCCTAATGCAGCATTAGCTAGTAGACAGATTTGGTTGTATTAAGCAAGGCTGATTCGTACAAGCCGATGGGCATACAAAAAATGAAATATTGTCACATCTTCTCTCTACTAGAAACATGAGAAATCTACAGCAGCATGAATATGACTACATGCAATACAATGTAACTAACAAAACATAATTTTACCAAATACAATTTGCTTGTGCAGGAAATCAAGCACCAAAACATTACATACATTTATGCTAACTTGAGTCATACTGCATAAGGTCTAATGCAGGCTAAAATAAATGCAAATAGTGAATCACACCTTATATGTTCATGAGCTTAGCACAACCACCACCCAGAAAAACAAGAGCCACATATGTTACTGCCAATTCCCTAAAATAGTGGCTAAACAAACTAGAAACATGGCCGGCAGCAGGCAGTTTATGCCATATTGGCAACCACTCGAGTACTCGACCAATTGGGATTACGTGTTGTATAGTTAGCGTTGAGGTCATGTCATATGCTTCCTAGATAAACACGTTGCGTGCCATTTTTCTGAGCAAGCCATGATTCCAAATGATAGGGTGAATACATGAACTTCAATAGTGCCTCCAACTTATAACAAAGGAAATATATACAGCTTGAGTTAACCAAACAGCACAACAGAACATGGAAAAACATCAAAACAGGTTTATGTTTTTTTTTACGGTGAGCAGGTTTATGTTTTCACTGCCCATAATAGAAATTGCAGATATTGCCTTCCCAACAGGGTAGCTAATGATTCCAACTACATCTGTTACTTCCCCGAAGCCATTTCACATACTTCTATAGATGTTGAAACTGAGCTGTTCCTGAACAAGTTGAGCTACAGCACATTTCATAAAACCTGGGCACGCATCAGTTGAGCATTTGAACAAATTACACAATAATATCAGACACACGCCTAAGAATCGAAATAAATTAACCGCCTTATGCGTACAGTATCCTTAACATGACATTGGTTCGACAAAACTAGAGAACCGAGGTACAGTGGTAGAGAGTGCAGATTAACCTCCTTAATAAAAGCCTTAAACTTGAGCTGTGCCTTGGGTGAACTTGGGATCCTCACATCTGTACTTTCCATCAGGGCCGATACCAAAGCCCTTGGGGTCAGCAAACACGTTTTCCAACAGCTGGCTCCGTGGTGGATGCGGGCTTGCGTCAGCAAACTCAACAGCCTCCTCAACAACATCATCAATCTTCTTTTCAATGCTCTTCAGCTCAGATTCCGTGGCAAGGTTCTCCTCGATGATGTACTTCTTCAAGGCCGTAATAGGATCCCTTGCAGCATAGTGCGTTTTCTCATCTGTGCAAAGAGTCATTTTGTGGTGGGGGTCATCAGTTTAATAAATGTTCCAGGCAAACTTTCAAAGGAATAAGAAACCCATGAAAGCTTGAACATTCAAGAGACGGAAATAAAAGTGAGGTGCTCAAACAGGTATGATGGAGAAATGAAGAGAACACATGCATATATACATATGTAGTGATGTGACCTGTGACAGTCATGAAATAAGGTGCAAATGTCCTGAACAATTCAGTTGTCAACCTACATACGTGAGTAATGAAGGAAAAGGTAATTGTCAAGCTGTTCCATAAAACAAGATAGTTGGCAGGTTGACATGTCAATCCAAACTGATTAAAGCAGCAAAAACACCAGAAGTGAAAGAATTATAACAGCTACTGATGTTACAAACTTTATTAATGTTCATTTAGTTTTGATATAAAATGCATAGCCAAGGAAACCAGTCATTCAAAAAATATCCTACATTCTCCGTCAAGAAAATATCAAGTTCACCAAAAACATTTTCCTTCAGAAATGAAGGGGGGAGGCAAGTTGATTCTTATGAAGCTGCATTTCATTAGCAAAAAAAGAGCAAATGCATCATCACATTATGAGGTGGGCAGGTGGTCCTAGACACCTATGAGGTGGGCAGGTGGCTAAAAGACATCTTAAAGATTCCTATGAGGATGTTGACATTTCAGATAAGATGACTGCGATGACGATAAGAAGAGCTGAAATCTGAGAAAAATGTTTCTTTCAGTAGTTCAATTGGCACCACAGAATCTGCAAACAAGCTTGCTCTGACCAACCAGATTTCATCAAATAATATTATCTTACTAGTCATGTATCATGTGTCTGCATTGGCAATCCTGCATGTATAGACTATGGTGCAAGCAAAAAAAAAAAGGGGCATCTTAACTATGCCAATACACACACACAGCAGCAGGCCAGCAGCAGAAACATACTAGATTTCCAACCAATTTTTTGCATGCATTATTAACATGATAGTTGCTTCTAAACGTTCAGAAATAGAGTTAGGTACTGTTCTTAATGTTATAAAATATTACATGGTTCACTAGTTTGTGATGCCACACTGCCACTAAACAGGATCACAGGACTAGTGCAGGGAATATTAATCTTCCATGTGCTGTAAATAACAATAACATTAATATAGTGTATATTACTTAAACTCAGATCAAGATGAGATTTTTTGTATGAAACCACTACAAGCGTAAAAAGAATCAATGCCACTTTACATTTCTCCAGTCAGTTAGCCTGGGTCATACCAGAAACGCCATTCCTTATGAAGCAAAACTGAAATGAAATGAAACAGGAAAGTAATCCATACCAGGCTTCCTGAGCTCATCAGGGTCTGCAAGGGAGTGACCTCGGAACCTGTAGGTTTCACACTCAACTAGGGTTGGCCCTTCACCTCTCCTTGCCCTCTCAATTGCCTCCTTAGCAACCTCCCTGACCTTCAGGACATCCATACCATCAACATGCACCCCAGGCATTCCAAATGATGGCCCCTTCTTCCAAATCTCTGGGTCCGATGTAGCCCTAAGGTGCGACATTCCAATTGCCCACAGGTTGTTCTCCACAACAAACACAATAGGTAGCTTCCAAAGCTGTGCCATGTTCAGGCACTCAAAGAACTGGCCATTGTTACAGGTACCATCACCAAAGAACGCCAATGTGACATCAAGCCCATCAGGGCCGGACTCCTTGAGCACCTCATGACGGTACTTAGCTGCAAAGGCTGCACCAGTGGCAACAGGGATGCCCTCTCCGATGAAGGCAAAGCCTCCAAGGAGGTTGTGGGGAGCAGAGAACATGTGCATGGAACCACCCTGTCCACGGCAGCAGCCTGTGGCCTTGCCAAAGAGCTCAGCCATGACATTACGTGGCGGGACACCCTTGGACAGCGCATGGACGTGATCACGATACGTGCTAACAACACAGTCAGCTTGGTTCAGAAGCTTGATGAAGCCGGTGGAGACAGCCTCCTGGCCGTTGTAAAGGTGGACGAATCCAAACATCTTGCCACGGTAGTACATTTGTGCACACATGTCCTCAAATACACGACCAAGAACCATGTCCTCATACACCTCCAGTGCCTCTTCCCGTGTAACAGCCTGGAAAAAATAACAGACAGTGAATTGCAGAGACAAGACAGTGTTCGGCAACTTGAACAAACTTGCAGTAACGGGAAGCCAAATAAGAAATCCTCCATGTCTAAGCACTACTAGTTAGGTACTAAGCTAGATGGCAGTAAAATAGTATCAGTCCAGTTCTGAAACTCAAGACACAGATGCCTCAGACTTGCAGACTGCAGGCATGAACAGAGGTAAATGGTGGATCTATTCAAATTATGTAGCAAAAACTTCAGTTCCAGTTGTCAATCAGTGACTTTATATTGACTAAACAGTTGTCTCAATTGATAAGATCAATTTTTTCAAGTCGTCTGATTAATCGCAATTAATCGTCCTGGTGGGTCCCAGGTGACTGATCAGGGGTACTGTCAAGCGTCCTGGTCGGTCCCAGGTCGACTAAACGACCTGAAAACATTGGATAAGATGGAATAGTATCCGATCACACATGAGCAGAGCGAGAGGGCAACTTTAGCAGCAGTTTTAGAGTACAGGAGAGTCCTCACCATGAGATTCAGAGGCCACGATATCGTTTCTAAGCACTACTATTACAAAGCTGGGAGGTAAAATTTTGTGAGATTCAACACTTGTGCATCCCGAATTGCGACTACAAAGTACTAGGATGCAATCAGTCCAAACGTTCCTAGACTTCAACACATGACGCATCGGAATTTCACACTCACGGGGCTGGCCCGAGATCCAATCACGCAGCACAGTTAAACTGTGAAGAGCGCCCCAAGATCGGGTTTTTATACTGCGTCAGCGCCCAAGATCGTTTTTTTTTTCTCTCTCTGATGAAGCAATAGGAGAGAGCAACGTAGAAAAGAGATTCCATACCGGATGCGTGGCGGCGGCCTGCGCGGCCTTGTTGCCCGCGACCAGGTCAGAGGAGACGGCGAGCGCGGTGCGGAGGCGCGGGTGGTGGTGCGCCCCGCCGCCGCGGCGCAGGGTCCTGGCGAAGGAGGAGGAGGAGGCTCCGACGGGGGGAAGCGGGGGCGCCCTCTCGCCGCCGGATCTCGCGGCCACCGGCACCAGGAACTTGGCGGCGGTGAAGGACGCGGCCGCCATCTCTCTCTGCCCTCTCCCTCCGCTGTTCGGACGGGACAATGCAGTGAAAGAACGAGCAGAGGAATGGACTGCGGGGGGAGGCCCCCGCCGCGGTGGCGTATAAAGAGAGGAGGGGATGGAGATGGTGGGCGGCGGAGAGACCGAGGAAGAAGAGGGGGTGGGGGAGGGGTTATGGAAACAAGGCCGTGGACGATGGCGCTCTCGCTCGGCTTTGGAGGGTCCGCCCAGCTCACACGCCGCGCTGCTCCCTCCTCAATTGTCGCTACTTGCCGTCTGTGTAATGCGACTCCGATGACAGGTCTTGTTGTTCGTCTGCCATAGAAGGTACGCCGGGTTACTTCCAAAAATTTCAAGATTTCCTGCCACGTCAAATTTTTACATATATATATATATAACGTTAAATATAGATATAAATAAAAAATAATTATATAATTTCCTTATAATTTATTAAACGAATCTTTTAAATCTATTTAGTGTGTAATTAGACAATAATTACCAAATATAAACGAAAGTGCTATAATAACAAAAGCTAAAATCTTTTACAAACTAAACAAGTCCTAAGCCGAGAAAATGCATAATTAGCTCTTTTTTATTCTTTTGAGATGTGGCCTTAATTGACTTCTTGTTGTTCCAATGTGAACGAACTAGGTATTTTGTTGTGCATTCGTGCAAACTAAGACGAATTCTTGTTGCATTGCGTCCGGTACGTGTCACATTTTCAGATTATTTTTAGGGTCAGAATCACCAAACAATGCAAAGTATTGAGGCCTAAGTTGTTGTTAAATGTTGTGTTCTTCTTCACAACCTTTGCTGAAACATATTTTTTTTATTAAAAGGGGAGAAAACACGGAAACCAAAAGTAAATGATTCACACACAACTTATCATGGCTAAGTCTTCGCTCACCTT
Organism: Sorghum bicolor; assembly: GCF_000003195.3. Taxonomy (NCBI): domain Eukaryota; kingdom Viridiplantae; phylum Streptophyta; class Magnoliopsida; order Poales; family Poaceae; genus Sorghum; species Sorghum bicolor. The sequence goes on along the minus strand of NC_012875.2, from coordinate 1,601,293 downwards.
TCACTACTTGGTCTATTTGTACCATGTTCTTTGCTTACCCTTCGTTATCGTACAGTCCAGCTTTCACTGTCTTATTAGTAGTGTAGAAAATCACTTTAAAAACTGCAACATTCGTCAATTCTTCACTTTGTCGTTTAATTAAAAAATTGAAATTTCCATTCCACATTATATTATTGTTGATTATCAATTTGATGAAACAAATAGCATACACCTCTAATTTATTCACATCATCAGTTTTTTGCTACAAACTCTCGATTCTCCTTTAGTGTGTCTTGATTGTCATCGTCTTCGTGAATTGTTCTAGTCCTTTAAGAATAAATGTTGATTATGTCCATCAACATGATACATATTTCCATGTATCCATTAATATAATCTCTTGTCAAGTATCTTCATCACTTGTTAATTTTCAACAAATGAGTATTAAAATAGGAAATGTGCCCATCCGTTAGAACGGGAAAGAAAAGGCTAGAAAACATTCATAAAAAAGGCTATCAAACATTCATAGAAAATGAGGGCCAAGATAATACTTACCTATTTATGTTTTATCCTTCTATAAATTTTTAAAGCTATAGTTTATTTTAAGAAGGCTATAACATCCATAATATTTAAGCTAATATTGGCAATACATGATGTCTTATTAAGTATGTATCAGATTAAAATACAATCTTGACAGATTTTTTTCTTCTATTGCAAAACACAAACATATTTACTTTTAAATATATCATATTTTTAGTTTCATACTATCTATTTGTTGGTACAGTTCAATGTTGAGTCCCGATGACTTATTTTTTTGAACTCACTAAAATTTGTAATTCTATTGATGATTATATATATAGTTAGTAAGGAGTTAGTTGCCGAAGCATCAAGAACTTTCAAGAACTGCCATATCCGTTGATGATTACAATAGAAGAACTCTCATAATGTTTCACATGGTTGCCCCCATCATGTCTTTCACCGGTATATGTATAAACTTTAGTGTTACATTTGTCTAGACTAAATTGAACAACAAACCGCTCAAGATTTCAGGTTACGATTTGATTAATTGGACCATTGACTATATCATGTTGTTCTAATAAGGTAAATTTTGTTTTAATTTAAAACTACATCAATGATTTACTGGTGAGATTATCTATTTTATTAAGGTCTAATTGCTCAAGCACCATAGTATTTGTTTATTATTAGTTTTTATATTTATGGGGAAAATAAGAAAAAAAAGGTAAATAAAAATTGAAAAATAATATAATGGAAGAGGTTTGGTGCTTGATTTTTTTTCCATTCCCATCGGCCATCAAGCTTCCCTTATTTACTTGTTGATTTTTCTATGTTAATTAAAAGCCTGAGAGACGAAGTGGGGTAGTAGCTGAAGCGCTCTGGTATATGACATTTGGGACCAAAACAACAATAGATCAAAGCAATAATTATGGAATTTGAAAATAAAGTATCGTAAAGGGTTTGGACTTTATATCTAATCGGACAATATTAAGTGCGAAGGAATAAAAATAAGTCAAGGATGGATTTGCCAAGTGAAAAGGTGTTGCATATGTGATTTAGAAAAGGAAATAGGAGAAACATTACCTACAAGGCTACAAATGAGGTGATTTGTTTATGCACGTGATTGGCCAGTTTTTTAGACTTTTGAGTAGGAGAAGAGCGACATAGGTTCGGTGTCTCTCCTTCATCTCATATGAAGGAAAATAATACGGCCAAATCTGGTGCAACCGAATATTTAGATTAGGATTCACTCATAATGTTTCCTTTTTCTAGCCTATTTTGTTTTGAGGCTTTTACCGGTACGCTATTATAAAAATTTGCAGTTACCTATAAGCCACTAAAAAAGTTGAGTTCTCATAAGTGTCATTGTTCTAAACTATTTTACCCTCTACGCCACTTCCGTCAGATTTGACTCTAACGACGTTAAACTGTAGGTATGAAAAGTCGAAAATACCCTCATGTATGAATATGTAATTAATTTTTTTAGCATCTTAACGATCTCAAATGAAAAAAAACTCAAAACTAAAAAGTTATAATCTCAACGAGATCTACAATATTTATATAAAAAATATTTTTATTTGATTTCATATGAAAAATATGATTTTTCTAAGACATATTAAACATGTCAAATCATATCTTTTTATACGGAATTCAATGAAGATAATTTTTATACGAAAATTATAGATATCCTCGAGATCTATAACTTTGTAGTTCTGTCATTCGAGGTTATTAAGATGCTCAAAAAATAATTACATATTCAAGCATGAGAGTATTTTTGACTTTTACACTCGCGAATGACACCGTTAGAGCTAAGTTTAGAGCAGTGGCACCTATGAGAACTAAATTTTTTAATAGCTTATGGATAATTATCAACATTTATAACGGTACATAAGTAAAAGCCTCTTTTATTTTCCTTTTTTGTTTTGGTTTTATCTTCCAACCGTACTCTATCTCATATCTTTGTGTTCCATGTATAAATCGAATATTCGCAATTCACTCATAATATTTCTTTTTTCTTATTTTTTGAATCAGACCCCATATCAGGCTTGGCAAGAGATACTCTAACTCATATGAGTATGGGTTATTTATATAAGTCTATATAGAGAAATGGATGGACAGAAAAAAGATCTGAAAATTTGCCTCTTTATTATTAGGTAGGTATAGATATGATCTCTTATATCTTCTCTTTATACTTGTATATTTATTCTCAATCCTTAAACTATCAGGTGTATCAATCATCTCTTCTTGTGCTAGAGCTTGTCTTAGTTATTGCTAGAATCATAAATCATTATTCTTTCTTTTACCTTGTCGATCCTCAACATTTCAGCTATCAACCTGCAACCTTGCTACTAGAACTCAACCTAATCACACCATTTCATAAAAATAGCTACTTCTACCGAATATTTGTTGGTAATAACCTAAAATAGGATTATGAAGGGTAACTTTAGAGGCATATGATCTTTGACCCCCTCCTTTTCTAAAAAAATCTTTCTCCCCTTAAGACCCGGAAGATGGTAAGTTCATTCCTAAGTTTATATAATAATAAAACTAAGAATTTTGTTACTACCTAATATCGGTATTTTCAATGTGCTTAGGAACAATGACGATGATAATAGAGTATGGATATGTCATGAACAAGACCGATCTTAGGGTGCAAGCTCATCAAAGTCCAACATTCGGTTCGTCGGCAGTCCGACAGAAATCATTGCGTAGGTCATAACTCATCTATCCGGAGTGCGATTGAAGTCAATGAGCTTGCACTCCAGATGAGCTTCTTTTTCTCTTTTTTTTTTTTGCAACAAAGAAAGTTGCCAGTTGAAATACTGATTGATGTATGTTTGTGTAATTTTGTACTAGAGTATATCGAGTATGTTTTCTTTAATTACCACATCAAACGGTATAATAAGAGTATAGAAAATTGAGTATTGTTTATTTAATTACCACATCAAAATGGTAATGAAAATATAAAAAATTCCAATACGGTACTCGGTTTACACTTCCAGTCATTAGGCATGAACAAACATTTGCGTCGATGGATGTATATAAATCGTGTGAATAGAACCCCTACTTAACTTGGGAAATTACAATCAAAACTGCAAAACCACCAAAAAAGAAAAGATAAAAAAAAACTCCAGCTAAATGGATTATTGCTCGTCGATCAGCGGGGGACCAGGGTTTCGAAGCAGTTGAGCCCGTCCAATTCCAGGGCGAACCGCGGTTTCAGCTGCTGCTGCTTGCAAGCAATCTCGCCGCTGGTGAGCTCCATCTTCACCTGCTGCCTTTGGCTGCTGCTGCTGCTGCTGGCATCTGCAGGCACCTGAACTACTGGGCTCGCCAAGAACTGCAACCAAATGACAAACACAACAGATAATTAGCTGCTCAGACTTCAGATCAGAGTGCAAATTAAAGCTAGAGAACATTGCACACATCATGGTAGGATTAGAAATTTAGAAAACCTTGCTCTTGAAGCCGTCGCTTGCCACTGGCGAAGACAATATGGCATCTGTAGAAGCCATATGAGGGCTGTACGTACTGAGCTACTAGCTAGTGCTGGGAGTGTTGTAATTTCACTTGTTACTCTGTTACCGCGCCGTTTTCATCAACATATAAAAAAAAAGCACAAGAATAATGGTCTCTCTTTCTATATATATAAGCTTCATCCTCTGTAGAATGGAGTGAGAGGAAGTGTTGTTTCAGACTTTCAGTGGCTAGCTAGCTTAAGATGAGGATAGGGCTATCTTCAGTACATGAGCCTTGGTGTCATTTGACTCCACGTAGCTCGCTCCTGTGAGCTTTTTGTAGTCTAGCAGAAAAAACACACGGTGACATCACTATTGGATCTTCTTATCCTCTTCAAGGGATTGTGCACTTTTTCTCTTCCTGTCATGTAGGATATGCATAGTATAGATATGATGGTGATGCATGGCAAATGGCGAGCAAGTATTTAGCAATATAGATAGGAGCATTTTATGATATATATAGATACTCCTACAGGTTATTGTTGAAGGTGTACATGTAACACGTTGGAACTCGTGTTAATTGAGGTTGAGGTCATGTTTGGTTCAACTTCTAGAAAATATTTCTGTTGCCAAAAAATAGAACGCCAACTAAATGAGTGGAACTTGAAGCTGCTTCTGCGGAAGTTAACAATTGCTTTCACGTAGTACAATTTTCGCACCACCTTGAACTCTAGTTTTGGCTTTGAGCTTTCTGTTTTTCCAAATGAGTGATAATAGAGAGACGCTTTATGACTATTTCAAGAGAAACAAAGAGAGGGGTAGATATTATAGTTGTTTAGCTTATAAGTTTTTCACGCCATATTGCCCACAACGGTTCTCCATAGCTCATGGCTCACAATAGCTTTTCCATATTTCCTGCTTGAAACAAATAGACCGTGAAACTATCGGTTACATGCATGTACGAATGGAGATAAATATTCTGCTACAATTACTATGACTAATTCTCAAACCATTCAATAATAAAAATACAAAATATGACTATCATGAATGTATATTAATGTATGTTATATTCATGTTGTTTTCATATCTGTATTTTGTTTTAAACAATGAAAAAATATCCTAAGAATCTTAAATTTCTTTCGGATGTTTTTCTATTTTGCTAGAGTGAAATCTAATTTTTGGAAACTTATAGGAATATTTTAATGAGGTCTAAATATTTTGTTTGGGGTTCTTGTGCCCCAATCTATATCTAGGATTTTCTTGAACTTTCTAGAAAGTTAGAGCCATTTTCATGGTTTAAAACCTTATAAAATGTTTATTAGATTTATTTTAGTAAAAAATAAAACTGCCTTAAAAACCACTTCCTAGAAAAGGTATAGACATATATAGGATGTTTGGTTTGAACTTTGAAGAAGACTTCAGTTTAGATGAGGTAGTGCAGGTTATGTACAAAAACATAACACATATGTGGGTTATAGTTAGCACTCGATTAAATTTCAAATTGTAGAAATTACTTTAGTATTATTTTAAATTAAATTTCTCTAGATTCCATTAAATAAATATATAAAAATTATAGAAACTTTACCTTTTTTATAAAAAAATAAAAAGTTAAAACGAATATAGTATTTCTTCTCACTCTAATGAGCGTTGGACGATGACTCATATTTGGAAGCAGGCCTAGCTGGGCCCACCGATGGTTGGGAAGCATGTGGGCTCAAAGGTAAAAGCAAGCCCAGCCCATCCGAATTTCTCGAAAAAAAAAGGTAAAGCCCACCGAACCGACCTAATAACTGCTCTCGTCGCCCCCAAACTGCAGAGGAGAGGAGAGAAGAGAAGAGAAGAGAAGCACCGCGTCGCCGAAACCCTAGCCGCCTGTCTCGCTCTCCGGTCTGCACTCGTCCACGACAACGGCGGAGGTATTCCTCTCTCCTGCAGTCCTGCTCGTATACAGGATTTCTGATTTCCCCATCGCGGATCCTTCGTTTTCACGGGACTGATCCGCTCCCCGTTGGTTCGGTTTCTTCGTAGGGTTTTCTGTGGGTGTGGGGGAATTTGTTCGTCGCCGACTCGCCGGCAGCACAAGATGAGGCCGGTCTTCGTGGGGAACCTGGACTATGACACCCGCCACTCGGAGCTCGACCAACTCTTCTACCGCTACGGCAGGGTCGAGCGCATCGACATGAAGTCAGGTCTGCTCGCCCTTTGCATTCCCTCCCTCCTTTTGCCCCCCACACCTTTGTTTATCGTCGTCTTTGGTCGGTTTAGTTTCGATCTCATCTCTTATTGTGTATGTACCTAGTCAGATGTGTGAATTTCAATGAATTGAAGAAAAAAAAGGTGGGGGAATTCCCCTATTCCGTTAAAAAAAATAGAGGGGATGATGAAGTTTTGTATTGTAAATTTGTTTTGATGAGATTCATCATCCAATAGTGCTGTGCTGTATTAGTGTTTCCAGTTATTCTTGGTTGATTAGCTAATGTAATTGTTAAGATGATTTGTCATCAAAGTTTTCAACACGTTATAAAACTAGCAAAATCTTTTGCTGTCCGGAACATGGACAGATATATGTTTTTAAACTGGGACTGAAATTGAAGTGAGTAGGATACTCTGATACTTTGCGGTTGTACTGTACTTGTGTTACATCTACATCATAAAGAGCACAGAATTGCGCGTGTGTGTGCTGCTCCATGCGATGTAACTGCAGTTGCAGTTTATGTGTGATAGTAGGCACAGATGTTTAAATATTTACTCTGGCGCAGGAACTACCAGGGCAAAACATCAACTCCTGAAATTCCTTCCATTCACTGACCTGGCCATCATTTCCTTCACTTGAAACCATCTGTTCGATGTGCCCTGATGCACACTGTTACTACTGCTCGAGCATGTTTAGCGGGATTGTGATTCATGAATCAGCACCGTCATGCCTTACCATGCCACGACCTAGAAGTATCACCAACATGTCAACATGCTATGTGTATACTATATTGATAAGCAAGAGTTCTATTTATGGTGAAGCATGTTCAATGTCTCCGGTCATTATTTCTTACTTTGGATATAAGTTGTTCAACATCATGCTTACCTCTCAATCTCTCATCATGAATGGAATCTACCACTCTAGTTCTCTTCATATCATCAGAACTCTGCAGGTGCAGTACTTTTCTGATTCTTTTAGGTTTGGATATACTGATGTGTTGAGTTGTTATTCTAAAACAGAAGTGGAAATATTCTCGTGATTGTTTGCCA